>NW_028270184.1:15618478-15790978 GCF_037043375.1 Chiloscyllium plagiosum | reverse complement strand
TGTGGGAGCAGGTTTTGCAATTCCTACGGTGGCGGGGGAAGGTGCCAGGCTGGGATGGTGGGTTGTTTGGTGGTGTAGACCTGACCAGGTAATCACAGAGGGACCAGTCGTTGCAGAAGGTGAAAAGGGGTGGGGAGGGAAATATATCTCTGGTGGTAGGGTCCGTATGGAGGTGGCGGAAATGTCAGCGGATGATGTGGTGGGCTGGAAGGTGAGCACCAGGGAGGTTCTGTCTTTGTTACGGTTGGAGGGATGGGGTTTGAGGGCGGAGGGGCGGGATGTGGACGAGATGTGTTGGAGGGCATCTTCAACCATGTGGGATGGGAAATTGCGGTCTCTAAAGAAGGGGGCCATCTGGTGTATTCTATGGTGGAACTGGTCCTTCTGGGAGCAGATACGGCGGAGGTGGAGGAATTGGGAATACAGGATGCCATTTTTGCAGGAGGTAGGGTGGGAAGAGGTGTAATCCAGGTAGCTGTGGGAGTTGGTGGGTTTTTAAAAAATGTCAGAGTCAAGTAGGTCGTCATTAATGGAGATGGAGAGGCCCAGGAACGGGAGGGAGGTGTCAGAGATGGTCCAGGTGAATTTAAGGTAAGGGTGGAATGTGTTGGTGAAGTTAATGAACTGCTCAACCTCCTCACGGGAGCACGAGGTGGCACCGATGCAGTCATCAACGTAGCGGAGGAAGAGGTGGAAAGTGGTGCTGGTGTAATTACAGAAAGTGGACGTAGCCGACAAAGAGACAGGAATAGCTGAGGCCCATACGGGTGCCCATGGCTACCCCTTTGGTCTGGAGGAAGTGGGAGGATTTGAAGCTCCATCCCAGAGACAGTGAGATTGATGTCATAAACTCATGGCGTAATTACTGTGTACAAAGAAGCCGTCGGGCACATCAAGTCCACAGGGACTCTTCTGTGGTTTTTCACAGTCAATGATATCTGTCTTAGTAATGGTGAACTGCGTCTGTGTAGTGACGCTGCCTCCTACATGATGATCCTGTTGTCATTCATAACTTTTCACTTCACCGGGAAGACACGGCTGTCTGAAACAGCCTGGGGAATTACCAGAGGACATCCTGCGCATGAAACACACCAGCAACTGATGTGTTTCAACTTCACCGGTTGATTCCATCTCAGAGAACAGCTTTTATGATTCAGATCATAATGGACTGACGGAGAACATGAGAAAACCATTCAGACCTTCACACATGTGTCAGCTCACCTGTGTGTAAACTTGGCCATGGATCAATACGAAATTTTTATTTCATCGACTTACTGGAAGCAGAACAAAAGGAAGGGTGTGGCACATTGGAACTTCCAAATATTCAGATCCATTGACCTCTGGGTTCTGAGTTCAGCATGCTACCGCTGAGCCACTCTGCTCACCTGAGCTCAACAGATATGAAAAAATTATTAGTGAATCAAATAATTATTCAGTTTCCACCTGGCTTCTGGCATGTCCCTTTAAGGATCATGTCAAAAGACCTTCACTGTTGTGTAAGATTCTGTTGCACAGCTGAGTCCCGAATGTGGCAATATACCCTTTGTCTAACTTCCCACACTCAGTTGGTCGGACTCTGATTTCACTCAGAATCACAAATTGGTCACAGTGTAGATGGAAGCCATACAACACACCATAGCTGTGTCAGCTCTCCACAATGAGGAAATGAGTGTCTCTTTTAGTGTTACTCTCTTGCCTTATCCCCTAAATTTGCACATTATGCTTTTAACATAACCCTTTTGCATCTATTGAATCTGCCTCGTTGTCACTGTCAGACAGTGATACTCGACATTTACCCCTGACGAATGCACTTAACCTACACATCCCTGAAAATACACAAATGCTGAGTTTCTGCAGCAATTTCTGTTTTTGTTTCGGACCTTCAGTCCACAGTTTTTTGTTTTACTTTCCTTATGTTTAAGACTTTTTCACGCAGAGGGTGGTGCATGTAATAGAATGAGCTGCCAGATGAAGTGGTGGAGGCTGGTACAATTGTAACATTAAAAAGTCATCTGGATGGATATAGGAATGGGAAGGGTTTAGAGGGACATGTCCTCACCTACCACCCCACCAACCTCCAGATACATCGTATCATCCTTCGTCATTTCCGCCACCTCCAAACAGACCCCACCACCAAGGATATATTTCCCTCCCCTCCCCTATCAGTGTTCCGGAAAGACCATGCCCTCCGCGACTCCCTTGTCAGGTCCACACCCCCCACCAACCCAACCTCCACTTCTGGCACCTTCCCCTGCAACCGCAAGAAATGCAAAACTTGCGCCCACACCTCCTCCCTCACTTCCCTCCAAGGCCCCAAGGGATCCTTCCATATCCGTCACAAATTCACCTGCACCTCCACACACATCATTTACTGCATCCGCTGCACTCGATATGGCATCCTCTACATTGGGGAGACAGGCCGCCTACTTGCAGAACGTTTCAGAGAACACCTCTGGACACCCGGACCAACCAACCCAAGTGCCCCGTGGCTCAACACTTTAACTCCCCCTCCCACTCCGCCAAGGACATGCAGGTCCTTGGCCTCCTCCATCGTCAGACCATGGCAACACGACGCCTGGAGGAAGAGTGCCTTATCTTCCGTTTAGGAACCCTCCAACCACAAGGGATGAATGCAGATTTCTCCACCTTCCTCATTTCCCCTCCCCCCACCTTTTCTCAGTCCCAACCCTCGGACTCAGCACTGCCTTCTTGACCAGCAATCTTCTTCCCGACCTCTCCGCCCCCACCCCCTCTCCAGCCTATCACCCTCACCTTAACCTCCTTCCACCTATCGCATTCCCAACGCCCCTCCCCCAAGTCCCTCCTCCCTACCTTTTATCTTAGCCTGCTTGGCACACCCTCCTCATTCCTGAAGAAGGGCTTATGCCCAAAACGTCGATTCTCCTTCTCCTTTGATGCTGCCTGACCTGCTGCGCTTTTCCAGCACCACATTTTTCAGCTCTGATCTCCAGCATCTACAGTCCTCACTTTCTCCTTTAGAGGGATATGTGCCAAGTGCTGGAAAATGGGACCAGATTAGTTTGGGATATCTGTTCGGCATGGATGAATGGGTTAGACCGAAGCATCTGTTTCCGTGCTGTACATCTCTATGACTCTAGACACTCCCTGCGTGAAAACATTCTTTCTCATTGAATTTTTACTTGTGTTCCTCATGACTTTAAATCCCGGCCTAACTGTTCTCGATTATTTCAGGCGTGGGAGCACATGCTCCTTATTTCCTCTGTCTAGACTCCTCATAACTTGGAAAGCTTCAATCAGATCAACTTTCAGCCTTCTGTTCTCCATAGAGAGTGATACCAACTTTCCAAACTGTCTTCTTTGCTGACATTCATTCTTTGCTGACATAGGGGTGGCACAGTGGTTAGCACTGTTGCCTCACAGCACCAGAGACCCGGGTTCAATTCCCACCTGAGGCAACTGACTGTGTGGAGTTTGCACATTCTCCCTGTATCTGCATGGGTTTCCCCTGGGTGCTCCAGTTTCCTCCAATAGTCCAAAATGTGCAGGTTAGGTGAATTGGCCATGCTAAATTGCCCAGAGTGTTAGGTGAAGGGGTAAATGTAGGGGAATGGGTCTGGGTGGGTTGCTCTTTGGAGGGTCAGTGTCGACTTGTTGGGCCGAAGGGCTGTAAGTAATCTAAATTCCTCAGATACAGTACTATTCACCGAAACCTGTTCAGTGCTGTCTCTAATCACTTCCTGAACTTTGGCATCCAGAACTGTGCAATACCCCAGCCAGAGGATTAATTCGGTGTCAGATGGCATGGGCAACCATCCTGTGACATTTGCTTTCGCTGCAATGGTACCTCTGCCCTATCCCTCCTTCATGAAGTCCGACCTCTTTGAAAGGAGCTGCCTTTTCAGAAAGATGATTGGGCATTTTGGCGAAACTGAAGGAAAGCAATCTGGACTCGTGTGGCCCAGTGGTTAGCACTGCTGCCTCACAGCGCCAGGGACCCTGGTTTGATTCCAGCCTCGGGTGACTGTCAGTGGAACAAAGAACAAAGAAAATTTACAGCCAAAGAACAGGCCCTTCAGCCCTCCAAGCCTGAGCCGATCCAAATGTACTGTCTAAACCTGTCGGTCAATTCCTAAGCATTTTATTCCCTCTGCTCCCCACCTACACATGCATCTGTCCAAATGCATCTTAAATGAATCTACCGTGCCTGCCTCTACCACCTCTGCTGGCAACGTGTTCCAAACGCCCACCACCCTCTGTGTGAAGTACTTGCCCCATGTATCCCCCTTAAGCTGTCCACCTCTCACCTTGAAAGCATGACCTCTCGTTATTGAATCCTGCACCCTGGGAAAAAGCTTGTCTCTATCCACCCTGTCTATACCCTTCATGATTTTGTAAACCTCAATCAGGTCCCCCCTCAATCTCCTTTTTTCTAGTGAAAATAAATCTAACCGACTCTACCTTCCTTCATAGCTAGCACCTTCCATACCAGGAAACATCCTGGTAAACCTTCTCTGCACCCTCTCCAAAGCGGCCACATCCTTTTGGTAATGTGGCGGCCAGAACTGTACACAATATTCTAAATGCGGCTGAACCGATGTCTTGTACAATTTTAACATGACTTGCCAGCTTTTATACTCAAAACCCTGTCCAATGGTGGCAAGCATACTACATGCCTTCTTGACCACTCTATCCACCAGTGCAGCAACCTTCAGGGTACAATCGACCTGCACTCCCAGATCTCTCTGCCCATCAACTCTTCCCAAGTCTCTTCCATTCATTGTGTAATTCGCTCTGGAATTAGACTTGCCTAAATGCATCACCTCACATTTGTCTGGAGTTTGTACATTATCCCTGTGTCTGCGTGGGTTTCCTTTGGGTGCTCTGGTTTTCTCCCACAGTCCAAAGTTGTGGAGGTTATGTGATATGGCCATGCTAAATTGTCCCATAGCGTTCAGGGACATGCAGTTAGGTGCATTAATCAGGGGTAAATGTAGAATAGTAGGTAGGGGAATGGGTCTGGGTGGGTTACTCTTCGGAGGGTCGGTGTGGACTTGTTGAGCCGAAGGGACTGTTTCCACACTGGGGGCTCAGTGCACCAGGGACCTGAGTTCGATTCCCACCTCGGGTAACTGTCTGTGTGGAGTTCGCATGTTCTCCCCATGTCTGTGTGGGTTTCCTCTGTGTGCTTCAGTTTCCTCCCACAATCCAAAGATGTGCAGGTCAGGTGAATTGGCCGTGCTAAATTGCTCATAGTGTTAGGTGCGTTAGTCAGGGGTAAATATAAAATAGGCGGAATGGGGCTGGGTGGGTTACTCTTCAGAGGATCTGTGTGGACTTGTTGGGCCAAAGGGCCTGTTTCCTCACTGGAGGGAATCTAATCTAATTGTCTGTGACCTGACCTCTTGCATTTCTACAACGTACAAGCCTCAATGTGAGAATCATACCTCTAGACCAAGGTCCCATCGCTAGGTGCCGGTGTTCAGCTGAGACCAGCATGAAATACATCCGACATTGGTCCAGGAATTCAAAGCAGCAAGGAGTTTCAAGAACATCTTCTTCTCATTCTGTCTCCCTGCGCTCTTGACTGTGCTGTTTGTCCTTTCCACAGGGACTGGGCTCTCTCCAATGGCAGATTATTAAACCATTTCCTCCCACTTGGTACAGAAAGAGCTTTGAAAGATGCACAAAGCTGGAAACTGGGTTTCTGCTTTTTTTTAGAATTAGAATTAGACTCCTTACAGTGTAAAAACAGGCCCTTCAGCCCAACAGGTCCATACCGACCCTCCAAAGAGTAACCCATTCAGACCCATTCCCCTATCACAAGTCACAGGTTCGAGGCGAGAGGGGAAAAGTTTAAGGGAGACACATGTGAAATATTCTTTATGCAGAAAGTGGTGGGTGCCTGAAACAAGTTGCCAGCGGAGGTGATAGAGGCAGACACGATAGCATCATTTAAGATGCATGTAGACAGATACATGAATGGGCAGTGGACAGAGGGATACAGATCCTTAGAAAATAGACAACAGGTTTAGATAGAGGATCTGGATAGGCATAGGCACGGAGGGTCGAGGGGCCTGTTCCTGTGCTGTAACTTTCTTTGTTCTATTGTTCTTTATTCACAGCCAGCGGTTGTTGGGGATTTGAACCTGGCCCATCAAGCCTCATTCCTGATGAAGGGCTTTTGCCTGAAAAGTCAACTCTCCTGCTCTTTGGATGCTGCCTGACCTGCTATGCGTTTCCAACACCATACCCTTCGACTCTGATCTCCAGCAACTGCAGTCCTCACTTTCTCCCAGTTGACTTTAACCTCTCGCACTTACCTCATCCCACCCAAAGGGAGAATCATTTCCTTAGAAAACGAGCCAGAGCCCTGTCCAAATTATTAACAATAAACCAGGTGTGTTTTTTTTTGTAAACTAAAAATATTCTCATTGCTTTGGAAAGTAAAAGCAATGAGTTTTAAGAACAGCTTCTTCCCATTTTGACTGATTGCTCCCAGGAGGCTGTGTTAGCTCCCTCCCTCGGGAACAGGGCTTTCCCTCTCCTGGGATAAATCATCTTTCACTGGCAAGCAGTGCTGGCGGAAAGAAGCCCTATCTAACATGGGCTTGTGAGGTGGGGGAGGGGGCTGGTATGAAAAGTGTGGAAGAGTGTGCAAAAGGGAGGTCGCACATGCACAGGAACTAAAATTCTGTTGGGAAACTTATCCAAATTATTTCATCTGAGGCAGACCGAAAGATACAGAGCCAATGGGGGAGAAAGAATTTCTCCGACTAATGCTATGTCTGTGTCCTTCTCGATATCACAGGGAGGTTGCTGCTGTCTGAATCAGTATTACTGCAGGGAGATGCACTGCGTTTGAGGTGTATGAACTTCACCATGCCACCAGCTCACAGAGTAAATTTTACTGTTCAAATCATTCCAGAGTAACAGCAAATGGGAGAAAGCAACTCACTCCATAATCTTGCCATCTCCTGTGAAGAAAAGGGATGTGTTAGAGCAGACAGTCTCAATGCATGTTTTCAGCATTTACCAATCAAAGCAGTTTGAGAGATTGATAGCATTACTATTAGCAGAAAATAGTTGAGACTATTTAACTTGCTTCTCAAAACAGTTGAGTAAATTACGCAGAACAGCAGATAACACTCCGTGGCATTAGTGAAATGATAAACAGCAGAATATGGTTCCCAGGGTAGGGCATGACCCCTAGGCTGCGGGCCCATGCCCTCCCACCTGACACTCGGCTCGCATGAGCCAAACACAAAAAGGAAATTTTTCGATGACAAGATCTGTGGAATTGAATTCTGTGAAGGATTTAAGTCAATGGAATGAAAAGCCACGTGACAGCAGGGATGTACAATTGTCTGTGAGGAGTTGTTTTTCAGACTCGAGGGGAGTGCACAGTGCTGTTCCAGGAGTCAGTATTGGGACCACCTCTCTTCTGGTCAGATATTAATGACCCGCATTTGTGTAGAGTGGACAATTTCAAAATCCTAAATTGAGCAAAACTGACAAGTGAACTAAACCACACAGTTTGCCACAGAAACTGGTATTTCCCAATGAAGTTTCAATCGCTCTCTGTCATTTTCCTGAGCCTGATGTTCCGGGAATCACTGGTCAATGTTAATAAAAGCTGCTCTGGCGAGGCTTGATCTCACAACTTCAGCATTTCACATGCCTCTCATTGTGTCTCTTCTTGCAATATTAATGATCCCTTAATGTGTTACCTTATCACATGTTAAGAGGGAAGAAATGGGGACAAAAGTCATTGCCAGGACTCGGATTGGAACCATTATGCGGGCACGGCGTCACAAAATGAACCAGCCAAAAAAAACCCATACATGAATATAGTGCTAGAGGATGTGCCAGGAACAGCACCGGACACACACTTGCCAAACAGTGAACTGATATTAGGGAACTCAGAATGGGGAGAACCTTTACAATTTGTGGCCCCAGGGGTAATGAAGGTTATTGAGTGTGTAAAAGACTGAGGTTGTTCGATTTCTATAGATTTATGTGTGCTGGAAGCAGGTGGCCGAGGAATGTATCGGGTAAACCGATTCAGATGTGACTGCAGAAACAGCAAAGACATTTCCTGCAGCACTAATGTGATTGTATAGCACTGGGGAGAGATTTGCTGCATTGAACTTGGGTTGATGAGCCCAGCATCCTTTCACGAGGGATTTGTTAGGATATATTTACTGGGTCTTTTCTGGGACAGAGGTGACCTGTTCAAGAGGGACAGGTTGCACCTGAACAGGAGGGGGACCAATATCTTGGTGGCCAGGTTTGCTAGTGCTGCAAGGGAAGGTTTAAACTAGATTGGCGGGGGGATGGCATCCTCAACAGCAGGGAGGCAAGTGTGAGGCCAGAAGGAGATACAGTAATCAGAAATAGTAAATTGGAAAGACAAGTCAGACTGGAACATGACTGAGTGAGGAATGCCTGTTGGATTAAATTGCATTTATTTCAATGCAAGAGGGCTGACACATGAAGCCGATGAACTCAGGGAGTAGAGTGTACATGGGATTGGGATATCATCACCATTACGGAAACATGGCTAAGGGAGGGACAGGACTGGTAGCTTAATGTACCAGGTTACAGGTGCTTTAGGCGGGACAGAGGTGGTGGCAGGAGGGGAGGGGGAGTTGCATTTCTGATTAAGGCGAGTATCACAGCAGTAGTCAGAGATGAAATAAGTGAAGGATCATCCAGTGGGTGGAGCTCAGAAATAAGAAGGGGCTGGTGACATTATTGGGGTTGCACATACGCCCCCAAATTGTCAATAGGAATTAGAGGAACAAATATCCAGGGAGACTGGGGACACTTGCAGAAGCAATAGGGTTGCCATAGTTAGGGATTTAAATTTTCCTAACATAGACAGGGACTGCCAGAGCTATAAGGGCTGAGATAGGATGGAATTTGTTTAGCACATTCAGGAAAGTTTCCTCAAGCAGTATATAGAGGGTCCTACTCGGGAAGGGGCAAAACTCGACCTATTCTTGGGAAATAGGGCAGGACAGGTGACTGAGGTGACAATAGGGGAGCACTTCGGGACCAGTGACCATAGTTCTATTAATTTTACAGTTGTTATGGACAGTGACAAACTGGTCCACAGGTTCAAGTTCTAAACTGGGGCAAGACAGGAGCTTGCAGAGGTTGATGGGAGTAGGCTGTTTGCAGGCAAAGGGACTTCTGGCAAGTGGGAGGCCTTTAAAAGTGGGATAACTACAGTTCAAGGCCTATGTGTTCCTGTGAGGGTGAAGGGCAAGGCTCCCAGGAAGAGGGAACCCTGGATGGCAAGAGATATTGAGGCTTTGACCAGAAAAAAGGTGTGGCTCAGTATAGACAACTGGGATCAAGGGAATCCCTGGGGGTATACAGGGAATACAGGAGTTTACTAAAGAAGGAAATCTAGAGGGTGAAAAAGGGGTACGAGATAGCCTTGGCTGAAAAGATTAGGGTTAATCCAAAGAGTTGTTTTAAGTATATTAAAGGAAAAAGAATAACTAGGGAGAGAATAGGGCCCCTCAGGGACCAAAGTGGACATATATATGTAGAATTACAAAAGGTGGGCAAGGTTCTCAATGAATATTTCTCTTCTCAGTTTACCATGGACAAAGACATGATGACTTGGGAACTTCAGGAATTTAGTGGTGATATCTTGGGAACAGTCCACATCACAGTAGAGGAGGTGCTGGATGTATTAGAATGTATGAAGTGGATAAATCCCCTGGTCCTGATCAGATATATCCAAGAACACCGCAAGAGTTGAGAGAAGAAATTGCAGGGTCTGGCTGATATTTTTGCATCATCATTAGCCATGGGTGAGGTCCCAGAAGACTGGGGGGGAGCGAATGTTGTGCCGTTACTCAAGTAGGGCTGCAAAGAAAAGCCTGGGAATTGTAGACCAGTAAGCTTAACAACTGTAGTAGGTAAGTTACTTGAGAAGATTCTGAGGAATAAGATATGCATGCCTTTTGGAAAGAGAGGCTTTGATTAGGAGTAGTCAGCATGGCTTTGTGAGTGCGCGATCATGCCTCACAAATTTGTTAGAGTTCTTTGATGAAGTGACCAAGAAGGTTGTTGAGGGTGGGGTAGTAGATGTAGTTAAGATGGACTTCAGTAAGGCCTTTGATAAGGTTTCAAATGGTAGGCTGCTCTGGAAGGTTAAATCACATGGAATCCAGGGGGATTTGGCAAATTGGATACACAATTGGCTTAATGGTAGGAAGCAGAGGGTAATAGTGGAAGGATGTTTGTTGGACTGAGGCCTGTGACTAGTGGAGTGCCTCAGGGGTCGGTGCTGAGCCCATTACTGTTTGCTATCGATATTAATGAGTTTGATGAGAATGTACAAGGCATGATTAGTAAGTTTGCAGATGACATTAAAACAGGCAATATTGTGAACAGTGAGGAAGGTTATCAGAAATTTCAGCAGGACCTTGATCAGCTGGGGAGGTGGGCCTAGAAATGACAAATGGGGTTTAATATAGATAAGTGTGAGGTCTGGCAGTTTGGAAAGTTAAATTACGGTAGGAACTTCATGGTGAATGGTATAGCCTTAATGAGTGTCGTGGAACAAAGGGATCATGGAGTTCAGGTTCATAGTTCTCTAAAAGTAGAGTCACAGGTCGACAGGGCATTGAAGAAGGCTTTTGGCATACAGGCCTTCAACAGTCAGGGCACTGAGTATAGAAGTTGGAAAGAAATGTTGCAGTTATACAGGACATTGGTGAGGCTGCACTTGGAGTATTGTGTTCAGTTTTGGTCACCTTATTATAGGAAGGATGTTATTAAACTGGAGAGTGTAGAAGAAATTTACAAGGGTGTTGCCAGGACTCAATGGTATGAGTTGTAGGAAGCAGTTGGACAAGGGTGGCATGGTGGCTCAGTGGTTAGCACTGTTGCCTCAAGCACCAGGGTCCCAGGTTTGATTCTGACCTTGGGTGACTGTCTGTATGGATTTTGCACATTCCCCTAGTGTCTGCGTGGGTTTTCTCCGGGTGCTCCGGTTTCCTCCCACAGTCCAAAGATGTACAGGTCAGGTGAATTGGCCATGCTAAATTGCCCATAGTGTTAGGTGCATTAGTCAGAGGGAAAGTGGGTCTGGGTGAGTTACTCTTTGGAGGGTCGGTGTGGACTAGTTGGTCCAAAGGGCCTGTTTCCACACTGTAGGAATCTAATTAAAAAAAGCTAGGACTTTTTACTTTACTGTGTAGGAGACTAAGGGGTTTATAGAGGTGTATCAGATCATGAGAGGCATGGATAGGGTGAATGCACTTAGTCTTTTCCCAGGGTTGGGGATTCAAGGACTAGGGAGCATCAGTTTAAGGTTAGAAGGGAAAGAATAAAAGGGAACGAGAGGGGCAACTTTTTTCATACAGAAGGGGTACGCATATGGAATGCACTGCCAGTGGAAGTGGTTGAGGTGGGTACATTAACAACATTTAAAAGGCATTTGGACAAATACATGGATTAGGAGGAAGTGAGGACTGCAGATGCTGGAGATCAGAGCTGAAAATGTGTTGCTGGAAAAGCGCAGCAGGTCAGGCAGCATCCAAGGAGCAGGAGATTCCTGAAAAAGGGCTCATGCCCGAAACATCGATTCTCCTGCTCCTTGGATGCTGCCTGACCTGCTGCGCTTTTCCAGCAAAACATTTTCAGCAAATACATGGATTTGAAAGGATTAGAAGAATATGGGACCAAATACAGGGAAATGAGGTTAGCATGGACCAGTTTGGGCCAAAGGGCCTGTCTTCGTGCTGTTGGACTCTATATGAAAGTACAGATAGAACTTACTGGGATGTAGACATTCATAAAAGACACAGACAGTGTTCATTGGGGATTGTGGAAAAAATTAAGGGTCACGCCAGGTGAAAACAGGAAAGAATGATCTAATCACAGTTTTCCAGTTGATGTGAGGAAACAGAGCAAGTCGGATAGAAATTCCCTCTTTCAGGTGAGTCAATAACTGAAGGTCAGAGGTTCAAAACGACCAGTGAATGACAGAAAAGTTTGGAGCAGCATTTTAATTTACTCAGGGTTATTGAGATAGGGGATGATTTTTGAGAGAAACAAACAGAAGCTGATTCCAAAATATTTTAAAAGACAATTGTAACAGATTAACAGTGCAAGTGAATAAGACTAAGTATGAAAATAACTGATGGTTTTGATGCGTGGCAGTCTGTTTCACGTAAACTATTATAAATTGCAAAAGAACTAAGCTGTTTCTTTTAGCCCACAAGAACCCTCTGTTCATAACAGCACTTATTTTATTCAAGTTGGCACCAAATTTAAAGATAACGTTCAAACAGCCCATTGAAATAAATCTGTTTACTTTTGGTTGGTTCAATGACCTGTGCGCGTCTGCAGCTAATTGAAATAATATGGAACAGTCTTTTCTCAGTAGATTCACTCAAAGCAGGGTTAATGATATGAGAAAGGTCATCGAGCTAAAACCCTGCCTCTGTTTTTCTATCCACAGATCCTTCTTCATCAGTTGAATATTTGCAGCTTTTCGATTCACAATTGAGACATTTCTCAGCGACAGAACACTCTCCAAAATCAAAAACTGGTCTTTTCCAATAAATTCTGTTCTGCTCAACATTGCTCTGTGATATTTCCTACAACCTGATGCTGTATGTCAATAGAAGCTGCTCTATGTAAGGTTGGAGCTCCCAGCCTTGGCACTTCATGCGCCTTGACACCATCATAGGGGGACTGCGTGCTGACTGATCACTGGAGCCACAGAGTACCCTGATTTCCATCCACATTTCAGTTGTATCTTCTCGGCTGAGGCACTGAGTTTCTCTGATTCTGGGGCTGGGAACCCAGATTATATGATCGTCTGCAACAGCGTCACTTCCTTATGTGTGGAAATTGGTGAATTAACTGATGTTCAACTACGTTGCTTATTGAAACATACATTTACCTGCACTATTCCCTAAATTGTGATGTTTTAAAATCGCAGACTCAATGACTGACCTCCACAGCTTCAGGAGTGCCGAATTCCAAAATTTCACCTCACTCTTGAGTTCCCTCATCTCTGTCCATTATTGCTCCAAAAGCTAGTACTTTCAAATAAACCTGTTGGACTATAACCTGGTGTTGTGTGATTTTTAACACTATTTAGCAAGTATACTTGTTGTGGAAAGTTCACTTTTCTGTGTCTCTGGTGCTGCTCTGGGCATGCCCTCTGGGGCTGTACTTGCCTTCAACTTTCAGCACAGTGCACCGTGTGGTCAATACTCCGCATTATGGCCACAGGAACCTTGGTTTGAATCCAAGTCTGGGCAATGCTCCTCCATGACTTTTGTTTCCCCAGCCCCTAATTAGCCTTATCTTCACCGTGGACATCCAGTCCCTGTACACATCTATCTGCCATGACGAAGTCCGCCAAGCCCTCCGTTTCTTCCTCTCACGCCGACCCAACCAGGACCCATCCACTGACACTCATTCAACTGGCTGAACTGGTCCTCACCCACAACATCTTCTCCTTTCAATCCTCCCACTTCCTCCAGACTAAAGGGGTAGCCATGGGCACCCGCACATGACCCAGCTATGCCTGTCTTTGTCAGGTACGTGGAACAATCAATCTTCCGCAGCTACATGGCACCATCCCCCACCTTTTCCTCCGCTACATCAATGAATGTATTAGGGCTCCCACGAGGAGGTTGAACAGTTCATCGACTTCACAAACACCTTCCACCCCGACCTCAAGTTGACCTGAACCATTTCAGACACATCCCTCCCCTTCTTGGATCTCTCCATCTCCAACTCTGGTGATGAACTCAACACAGACATCCACGACAAACTCGCTGACTCCCATAGCTACCTAGATTACATCTCCTCTCACCCTGCCTCCTGTAAAAACTCTATCCCTTATTCACAATTCCTCTGCCTCTGCCACACCTGCTCCCAGGAGGGCCAATTCCACCACAGAACATCCCAGATGGCCTCCTTCTTCAAAGACTGCAGTTTCCCCTCCCAGTGCCTCTCCCCCACTTCCTGCACCTCCGCCCTTGAACCCCACCCCTTCAACCACAACAAGGACAGAACCCACCCCCGATCATCATCTTCCACTTACCAACCTCCGGATACACTGCATTATTCTCCACCTTTCCTGGCATCTACTGTCAGACCCCACCACCAGAGATATATTTCCCTCCCCACCCCTATCTGCATTTCAGAGAGACCATTCCCTCTGCGACTCCCTTGTCGGGTTCATGTCCCCCACAAACACACCTTCCCCTCCTGGCACCTGTCATTGCAAGAAGTGCAAAACCTGTGCCCACACCTCCCCCCTCATCTTCGTTTCAAGGCCCCAAAAGATTCTTCCATATCCGACAGGACTTTACCTGTACTTCCACACGTCATTTACTGCACCCGTTGTACCTGATGTGATCTCCTTTACATTGGGGAGACAGGACGCCAATTTGCAGATCATTTCAGAGGACATCTCTGGGACACCCGCACCAACCAACCCTACTGCCGTGTAACTGAACACTTTATTACCCCTCCCACTTCACCAAGGACACACCTAGGCCTCCTCCATCACCAAATCCTAACATCCCGATGCCTGGAGAAAGAATGCTTCATCTTCCATCTTGGGACTCTCCAACCACACGGGAATAATGTGGATTTCACCAGTTTCCTCATTTCCCCTCCTCCCCCTCTTATCCCAGTCTCAACCTCCCAACTCGGCACTACCCTCTTGAACGGTCCTACCTGTCCATCTTCCTTCCCACCTATCTGCTCCACCCTCCCCTTCGAACTATCACTTTCACCCTCCACCTTCATCTACCTATCGCATTCCCATCTACCTTCCACCCAGCCCTACCCTGCTTCCATTTATCTCCCAGCTCCTTTGGCCCACAAACGTCAATCCTGATGAAGGGCTTATGCCTGAAACGTCGACTCTCCTGCTCCTCGGATGCTACCTGATCGGCTGTGCTTTTCCAGCACCACACTCTTCGACTCTGATCTCCAACATCTGCAGTTCTCACTTTCTCCTAATGATTGCTTTCTGCATTTTACTCCCTATCACGTGCTAAAGGAATGCACTAAGGAAGCAATTATTTTTTGCATGACTATGATTTTCCTTCAAAGCATACCTCATCTTAGAGATTTTTCTCCCTCCAACAATCACTAACCCTCCTTTATTTCCCTCCTTCAATTTCACTGTCACTTCCTTGTGGCACTGTACAATTTAACATTCGCTTTCACTTTGATACTTACCAATTTGCTCTGTTGCAAGATTAACATACCCCAATCTCACCCTTGGGGCCTTTAAACCAGGTGTTCCATTTCAAATCCAAGGTTGTGAGACCAAGCCTCACGCAGAGAGGTTTTTACTGGATTATTGGAACATCAGGTTCAGGAAAAACACGCAGAACAGGAAAGGTTACAATACAAGGTTCTGCAAAAAAACTTTTCTTTTGGACAAGAACAGATTCTGTGGCTTTCTGCTTGATGTCATTCATTTGTGACTTGTTGCCTCGTTTAGGATTTTGAAATCATCTGCATTGTTCATGTCATTAATATCTGTCCAGAAGAGAGGTGGTCCCAATACTGTCCACTCTCCTCGAGCCTGGGAAACAATTCATCGCAAACAATTTTACATCCCTGCTCTCACGGGACTCTTCATTCCGTCGGCTTCAATTCTTCACAGAATTCAATTCAGTGACACTTCACCATCTTCCTTTGTAAAGTTTGTACAGGTAACATGACCCACACTGCAGCCAGTGTCTGCAATGTTACTCTGAAGTGCCTTAACTGATTCTTTGAGATCTGACCAAAATGAGTACAAGAATTGACATGCACATTGAAATAATGCAAGTTTATTAATTTAAATTACTACGTATGGAACGTATTAGGTTATACTACTTTAAATATATTGGAATTAATTATTAGATTAAATGGCTTAGATATGTTCAAACAAGTGAGCCGCAGGCCTGTCAGGTACTCCTCAATAATGTCCAAAGATGTGCAGGTTAGATGAATTGGCCATGCTAAATTGCCCATAGTGTTCAGGAATGTGTAGGTTAGGTGCATTAGTCAGGGGAAATATAAAGTGATAGGGTAGAGGAATACTCTTCGGAGGGTCGGTGTGGCCTTTTTTGGCCAAATGGCGTGTTTCAGCACTGTAGGGATTCTATTATTCTACAATAACTGCCACTTGGGAGTTTGATCTCAATTTCCACACCAGTGGTTTAGATCCAGTCCAATGGTGAAGGCCAATTGTGAAATGTCTTTGACATAAACAGTATACTGCATTTGATGGGATGTGCTGAATTGCCCCTACTTAGTTTTTTCATACATACTTCTGTACTTGGTGGTCAAAACCAAGTCCAGGTTCTGCTGCAAATTATCTTGTTCTCATGTATTTTTCTACTCTCCAACAACTGTTTGTTGCTATGTCCAATTAACCCTTAATTATCTGGTTTGCAGATTTTGGTATCATATGCCACATTCCACTCATGACATTCCCAAAACAGGTGATTGAAACCTTACATAAGCACACATGTGGAATTTGATAGCAGCAGATTCCTTATGTTATGGGCCAGGACAGACCCCTTCAAAACATTTGAAGAAAATAGCCCATACCCTAACATTGCTAGTTGTTTTAAGCAGGTGTAATGTGGATATTCCAGGAAGGATGCAGTTGGTCAAACAACTTGGTTTTAAACAAAACAGAATTTATTTACAAGATTACCAAATGAAACACAAACAAGAGAACATAATATAGAATAACTTAACCAATCCAAATTCCAAAAGTTTATACAAACTTAATGATGCTGTTCCAATACTTGCACAATCCCCATAAACACCCCTTGGGACAAAAGGTACAATCAAACACAGGGTCTTACGGAAGAGAAGTCAGACAGAGAGTACCAGCATGGACCTGCATCTTGGGTCCAGCACCTTCAAAACTGCCTGACTGCTTTCAGTGAATAGCCAGACCAAACCAAACCAGAGATAAGCTGATCTTGGAGAACTGGCCACTCCCCCTTTATTGTACAATTTTTTTAAAACTTGAAAGCCTTTTGCCTGAGGCAGTATCTATTAGTTATGACCAAATTGGCCCTAAAACCCTTCAAACTTAGACTGATTTTCAGAGTCTGTGTCTTTTATAACCTCTCTGAAAAAAAAGCCAAGGACAACAAAATCTTGTTCAAGGAGCATCATCATCACACATCCCCACCCTTAAACACACTGAACACTGAATGGCTTCATTTTGAAACCCCTTTATCATAAACTGTAGTACTCTATAACACACACATACATTACACTGACTACAAACATGCACAAATACATTCTGTTTCAGTCTGTTTTATTCCAGCTACCGAACGCCTCTGTTCCTCATTCAAGTCTCAACAATGCGTCGGCAATCATGGTTTCTCATCCTGCCAGAGGCACAATTTTTCAAATTAATGGCTGTAACACCAAGCACCATGCAAACAGTCTGGCATTTTTGTTCTTAAATTTCTCCACAAACTTCAATGGGTTATGGTCAGTGTATATGATTGTCTCAAATATGTTACTGGTAACATAAACATTGAAACGCTGTAATGTCAACACCAAGCTCAAAGTCTCCTTCTCAACTGTCGAATGAATGTTCAATTTCCTGGAGAAGTACTCAATAGGTCTTTCCAGCTTAGCATACTCTTCCTGCATAGCACTGACACCCACATCACTTGCATCAATAGCCACCTTGAATGGCTTTGCATAATTAGATGTGGCAAAATTGAGGCAGTGGTTAATACAACTTTCAGGTTGTCAAATACCTTCTGACAGTCAGCTGTCTACTGAAACGTCTTTCTTTCGCAATTCAATGAATGCAGCAGCCACACTGCTAAAACTTGGTACGAATTTTCAATAAAATCCATTCAATCCCAGGAAGTGCTCTTTTTGTCGTTGGTATGGGAAACTCCCCAATTACTTTTGTTTTTGCATCCCGTGGGACTATTTGTTCATGTCCAATAATATGGCCCAGGAAGGTGAGTTGGGCTTTGGCAAATTGACTCTTAGCTAGGTTTATCACCAAGCCTGCCTCCTGAAGTCAATCGAACAAATCTGATAAATGTTGCAAATGTTCCTTCCATGTGTGACTAAAAATCACCAGGTCATCTATATACACGACACAGTTGGATAATCCAGGAACGACCTTACTGGTTAGTCTCTGAAATGCGACTGGCGCATTTTTCATGGCATGATTTTAAACTGATACAGTCAGTTACGAATGTTACGAATGCCGAAATTGCCTGTGCTAATTCCGACAAAAGGTACCTACCAGTATCCTCTGAGCAAGTTCAACTTGGAAGCATAAGTTGCTTGTCCCACATTTTCAACAGAATCTTCCAAATGCAGAATTGGATATGCATCAGTCTCCGTAACTGCATTCACTTTGCGAATGCCCACACATAACTGTTGTGTGCAATCTGGTTTTGGCACCGTTATTTTGGGGAGCTCCAGTCGCTGTAACTCACTTCAATTATGTCATCTTGAAGCATGCATTAAATCCCCTTTTGAACATGTGCCAAATTTAGAAGTTTATGTCTATAAGGATATTGCTTAGTCGGATCAGCATCACCTGTATCTACATCATGGATAATTAGATTAGTATTTCCCAGCTTATTTCCACATATCTCCCCGTGTGATAGCAAAAGCTCTTCTGGTCATTTCAACTTTACTCTGGAGGATAACTCAACAATTTATTCCAACTTTTGACAACTTTCTCATTGTCCAATGTAATTTGAGGAATGTCCAATTCAGAATCCTCTGAACTTGGTTCCTCAAACTGTGTTGTAACCAATAACACATTCTCCTCTTGCTTTCCTTCCTGTCAAAATACCTTTTGACCATATTCACATCACACACCCTGAGAGATTTCTTTCTGTCTGCAGTCCTTATCAAATAGTTCACCTTACTCAATATCCTTTTGACTTGCTGAAAATGTGTTGCTGGAAAAGCGCAGCAGGTCCGGCAGCATCCAAGGAACAGGAGAATTGACATTTCGGGCATAAGCCCTTCTTCAGGAAGAAGGGCTTATGCCCGAAACGTCGATTCTCCTGTTCCTTGGATGCTGCCGGACCTGCTGCGCTTTTCCAGCAACACATTTTCAGCTCTGATCTCCAGCATCCGCAGTCCTCACTTTCTCCTTGAAGATCCTTTTGACTTGATAAGGTCCACTAAACCTTGCTTTTAAAGGTTCACCTATCACTGATAGTAACAATAACACCTTATCTCCGATAGCAAATTTCCGAGTTTTTGATTTCTTGTCTGTTGCATTGTATGCTGCGATACTTTCAAATGCTGTCTAGCCAACTCCCCCAACTCTATTTAATTGTTCTCTAATATTTGACACACATTCCAAATCTGGGATCTCTGAATTGTGAGTTACCAATTTCTCCTAAATCAATTTTAATGGTCCTCTCACTTCATGCCCAAAAACTAATTCAAACGGACTGAATTTGGTCGATTTATTTGGAGCATCTCTGATCACAAACAGCACAAACAGAATTCGCTTATCTAGATAGTCTTGACTATAAGTCCTCTACATGGTCTTTAATGTCTAATGCCACCTTTCTAGCACTGCCTGGATGGTAAGCAGAAGAATTGAATTGAATTGTTTCATTCCTATGCTGCCCATAACTTCCTTGAATAATTTTGATGTAAAGTTTGATCCTTGATCTGATTGTATCTCTGTGGGTAGTCCATATCTACTAGTGAAAATTTGAGTAACTCCTCTACAATCCTTTTAGTTGTAATATTGTGTAATGGAACAGCTTCTGGAAATCTAGTGGACGCATCCATTATTGTTAACAAATACTGATTCCCAATTTTTGTTAGAGGTAGGGCTCCTATACAATCAATTAAGACTCTTGTAAAAGGTTCCTCAAATGCAGGAATAGGTATTAAAGGTGCAAATTTTATTACTGCCTATGGTTGTCCAATTACCTGACATTTATGACATGTCTGGCAAAATTCAACTACATTCCCACAGTCCAGGCCAGAAAAAATGTTTTTGCATTTTAGCTTCAGTTTTTCTCATTCCTAAATAACTCTAGTGGTAGCTCGTGTAGTACTCGCAACACCTCCTTCCAACAACCCAGTGGCAAACTGGCTTGATGAACTTCTGACCATTTCTCATCTGCCTGAATATATGATGGTCTCCAGTTGCTCATTGAGACATTATTTTTCAGATAATAACACTCAGGAATACATTTGGATTCTTTTTCTGTGTATGCCTTTTGATACAATTGCTTTAAATTTTCCTCTTTCTGCTGTAACTCAGTTAATTCATCTGAACTAAAATTGCTTTATCATCCATCTGCTCCCAGTTTGTGTCAACCATGTGATCAAAAAGGGTCTCTGCTAATTCTGCTTCAACTTTCTTATCTGTACTTCTTGATCTCTCCTGTTTCAACTGGTGATTTAGTGACCTCATTACCACACAGTCAGGAAAAATCCCGGGATTTGTGTTCTGCATTAATTCAGTTTCCACTGGCTTTTCAACCACAGTAGGCAGCATTCCTTCCTGTGAACCAGCTATATCATTAGCAAGGACAAATTGTATTGCTGGAACTGAGAGTTTGTCCAGTACTCCTACCACGACTTCTCCACTCTTCACTAGACACTCTAACCTTACTTTACATAATTGAGCACTTCTTGTCTCACCGTCAATTCCTGTCACTAGTACCTTTTCTGGAAATAGTCTTGCAGATTATATATCTCCTCACTGTTAGACATCACAGATTGAGAGGTTCCTGTATCTCTTAACATTGTAACCTCTTTACTTGCTGCTCCTGGCCTATGCAAGCAAAGTTTACCTTAGCAGCTATATGGTTTAAGAAGATTTGGCACTTCCTCCTTAACCAACATCCAACCAGGTTGTACATTCTGGGGCAGATTTTTAGCACCCACCGTGCTTTCTGTTACCACTCTAACAAAATTCACTGGCTTATCTTGTATCCCTACATCTAGCTTCCCAGTGCTTTTCCTAGCCCACCAACACTGATTTTATGTGGCCTACTTTATTGCAGTGAAAGCACTGGAATTTTTAACTTCGCTTTCCCCTCCATGCTAAGTTATCCTTATGATCTTCACTGACACCTACCTTTCCCTTTCCACAAGAGGATTTCTCTTTTCCACAATTTCTATTCCTCAAGGATTGAAATTGATTTTGGAAGCCAAATTTTGATTTTTGGACCAATTCATAATCATCGGCCATTTCAGCTGCTAATCTTGCTGTTTAACTCTCTGCTCTTCCACATGAGTTTGCACTACTTCAGAAAATGAATTTCAAAACTTTCCCAATCCTCTTAGATTAGATTTATATTAGATTTATTGTCACGTGTACCGAAATACATGAAGAATGCAAAGAGTTACGACTGGTGACTCGAGGTCCGCTGTTAGCCGTGTCCGAGATGAATCTTGCTCTGGGCCTTACCCACTGCTGATGCCTCCTGTCTCTGCTGCCACTCCTGCCAAGACTGAGCCCATCAAAAAGTAATGCTAATGAGAAAAAGATTGGGAAAGATTGAAAAAAGTGTAGATGCAGTGGGCTCCGCTGTACAGTGCCATCTCTATGCTGTCCAGGAGCAGTCGAACCCCAGGCTCAAGAGCTGAATGTTGCCTACCCCGCTGTCGCCATCTTGCTTACCACTAATATTTGCAATTTTTTTAGTTTCAAACTGATTCAATACTAGGGCGGCATGGTAGCTCAGTGGTTAGCACTGCTGCCTCACAATGCCAGGAACCTGGGTTCGAATCTACCCTCGGGTGACTGTCTATGTGGAGTTTGCACATTCTCCCCGTGTCTGTGTGGGTTTCCTCTGGGTGCTCCAGTTTCCTCCCACCTTCCAAAGATGTGCATGTTAGGTGGATTGGCCATGCTAAATTGCCTATAGCGTACAGGGATGTGTAGGTTAGTTGCATTAGTCAGGGGAAATATAGAGTGATATGGTAAGGGATGGGTCTGGGTGGGTCATTCTTCGGAGGGTCAGTGTGGACCCATTGGGCCAAATGGCCTGTTTCCACACTGTCGGGATTCTATGATTAACTTCTATGGTTAATCATGGTTAGTTTATCCCCTTCTTCAAATTCTCCTTTGTCACTGAGCATTGTTTTTATTCCAAGTCATGACTTCTAAACCTCTGCCACTGTTTATTTACTATCTTCTCTGCCAAGCTCCTTTTGCAGTTGAGCCATCTCTGTTCTCGTTCCTTTGTAATTCCCCTTGTTTAAGTTGCACCTGATCCAAATTTCTTCCTTTCAAACGGAATGCTCAATTCCACCATGTTATGGTCATTGTTTTCAAATGGATCTTTTTCTTAAGATTATTGATAAAACCTGCCTCTTTACATATGACCAGATCTAAATGAGCCTGATCCTTGGTTGGATCCACAGCATGCAGTTTTAGGAAATGGTTCTAGATACACTTCCTTTTTCATTACATTTAGAAAGCCATTGGGAAACCACGGTAATTCCTGTTGCAATCTGGTATGATTCCCAGGATATCTCTTACCCACAGCACATCTCTTTTCTCTGTTAATTGTTTTCTGTAATATGGCAAAGCCATTGTATACGCCTGACTTTGTTTCAGAACATTGCCATTTTTGTTCAACAGACCTGCAGTTTCTCAAGACTATGACCTCAACCACTGTAATCTCACACCAATTGCAAGGTTTAGGTCAGGAGTCACAGGTTACCTGAAAATGCATTTTAGCTCAAGTGATTTTAAAGTAGCTTATTGCAAAGAAATAGTTTAAAGCTGAAGCATTAGCTAAATAGATACAACAGGCTTACATCCCGTGACAGGCAAGAGCAGCTTACCAATTCCAAAGGACAAATCAATGAGGTGCAGTGGCTGCTGGTCTCTATATCTGGTAGTAGTGTTCTCTGATCAAGTTTCCTCATGTGAGCTAGAGGGTGGGGTTTGGGCTGGAGCCAGCCTGGATCACATCAAAATTGTTTTCCTGTCGAGAGGGATTCTTTTCACCTGGAGACCAGTTTGCACCTTTGCACAGACAGCTGAATTTCCTGAGCCATTCGCAAACATCAGGGTTAGAAATGCCTTGCTTCAGGGTTTGTGTTGGAGATATGGCCTGTCAGCTAATAGGCTGATGGAAGCATCCTTCATTAAAGAAACTGAGTGGGGGCTATTTCTATAAAATTCAAAACATTTCTGAAAGTTTTGCAAGGTTATTATACAATGATTCGCTCCATCCCGTTACTCGGATTGGATTTATCTCCATTCCTGTGCTGAGGGGATTTCTGTACCAGACAGAGGGGTAATATTTGGAGATTCTTGATTCTCCACCAATTCCCATTCCCTTTCTTCCTGCTCTGTGGGAATGCACAGGTCACTGAGAATTGTGAGCAAGAATGCATCAGCACTTTCTCATTGGAGACATCAATCAGTGGAACCTTTCAGACACTGAATGTAGAATTTGTAGCAAATTAAAATTTAGGATTGAGTTCAGAGTACTGTTGTTCCTGAATTACGGAGAAAGATCATATACAGTGGTTCTTAAAAGGACATTGTAGTCACAAGAATAAAATCAGCCATCGATGCAAAATGTTAAACTCCTATCCAGATACAAGAATTATTAACAGCAGCAGAAAGAAATCCAAACTGTCAGGATGTAAGGGGCTCAGTCCTCATTATGGTTCAGAACAGAATCCATTCCCTGCAGTCACTTGTGATCTTGCTTGTGTCTGAGCAGTTGGGATGACTGAGTGAATCCCTCTCCACACTCAGTGCAGGTGATCGGCCTCTCCCCAGTGTGAACTCGCTGATGTACCACTAGATTCGATGAATGTGCAAACCCTTTCCCGCACTCAGTGCAAGTGAATGGCCTCTGTCCGGTGTGAATTCGCTGGTGTGTCAGCAGGGCAGATGAATCAGTGAATCCCTTGCCACACTGGGAGCAGATAAATGGCTTCTCCCCAGTGTGAGTTCGGTGGTGTACAGTGAGGTGGCCTGAATTCCTGAACCTCTTCCCACAGTAACTGCAGCTGAATGGCCTCTCATCAGAATGAATACGCTGGTGTGTCAGCAGGGTAGCTGACTGAATGAATCCCTTCCCACACACGGAGCAGATGAATGGTCTCTCCTTAGTGTGAACCCGTTGGTGTGTAGTGAGGTTGGATGACTGCCTGAACCTCCTTCCACAGTCTCTGCAGCAGAAAGGCCTCTCCTCAGTGTGAATAAGCTGGTGTTTTAGCAGATTGGCTGACTGACTGAATCCCTTCCCACACACAGTGCAGGTGAACAGCTTCTCTCCAGTATGGCTGTGTCGATGAGATTCTAGCCGAGATGGGTAATTGAATCCCTTTCCACAGTCCTCGCATTTCCACAGTTTCTCCCCAGTGTGACTGCGTCGATGAGTTTCCAGCCGGGATGGGTATTTGAATCCCTTCCCACAGTCCCCACATTTCCATGGTTTCTCCATAGTGCCGTTGTCCTTGTGTCGCTCTCTTGTTGACAAACTGTATGGTTTCTCCTGCTGTGAATGATGTGATTTCTTTCAGGCTGTGCAACTGGTTAAAGCTCTTTCCAGTCAGTTCACTGGAACACTCGTGTGTATTTATCTCGGTGTTTTTCCAGTCACACTGGTGTTTGAAATATCGTCCCACTGATAAACCAGATGAACACATTCAAATACTGATCATATTCAGCTCCTGATGAATCAAGTGGTTTCTAACAGATCTTGATGATGTTTGGTTTGGCTGTTTCTAATCCTCTCCTAATCTACTGGAAAAGGAGTTTACAAAGGTTATCACTGTCAGAATAGGATAGAAATTCAGAACGGATAATTCCAGTTTCTGTGGAACAATTTTTCTTCTTGGTCCCCAAAGCTGTAAATCCCAATCCCACTAAACCTCCCTCCTTCTTGGTCGGAAATCCAAATAAAATTGTAGATAATTTTTTCCATATTGTTTAACAATTATTTACAACTGGAGAATTTAATAGTTTAATTATTACTTGTGTGTTAAAATCTCAAGCAATCTGACCAAACACACAGGATAGCAGATATTATCCTTGTATCTGAATCTGACTGTGATATTAAAAGCACAATTATGAAGATTATTCCTTCAACCTGTCCAGGATTTCCTTCTTTACTATACCTACCAATGCATTTTTTTCATGCTCCTTTTCACTTTCCTCATTTCGTTTAAAGTAACCTACTGCATTTTCAATATGTCTTGAAAACTTATGATGTTCTGAGCCCATACGTTTTCCGTTGTTTTCCTTATCCAATCCTGTACATCCAGAATTCTCTGGACTGTGGCTCCCACCCTTCTCCTTTATGTGAACGTGGCCCTTGTCTTTCACAATTTCCTTTTGGAAAGACTCCCACTGTTAATATTTTAAGTTTACCTACAAATAGTTGCTCCCAGCCACTTTGGCAAGGTGCTATTTTATCATATCAAAATGTCTCATCAAACTGGTCTGCCACCAATTCAGAATATTTATTTCTGCCCCATCTTTGTCCTTTTCCATGACTATCTTAAATCTTTGTATTATGATCGCTCTCACCAAATTGCTTCCCTACTACACTTGTTAGCTCTCTGGGTTCAGTCCCTAAAATTAGGTCTAGCACCACGAGAAATTGAGTGGAAAGGGAGAGAAAATAAAGCATTGTGCTCACAGAGGTCAGATAGAAGAGGAGGTTTCAGCCTGGGTGAAGCTCAATTTTCATTCAGAGAGACAGAGGAGCACCAGCTGCGCCTTTGCGGGGCAGCTTCAGAAACTCATTGCCCAACGTCCACATTCAGACAATATGAGGCTCTGATTGGCTGGAGGACGGAGGCTTCCTGCGTCCGAACCTTTTCTATTGGTCCGTTGACACGATTGATAGTAGAAACAGCCAATGGAATCACGGTGCTGGGCGGCGACATGCACGCGACACGGCAGCCCCGCCCGCACCCGGTATCTCGCCCCCTCTTCTCCCTCCTCGAGCCGAGGTTTCCAGGGCGACGGGTTGCCTGCGCGGGCCAGAGAAGCCGTTCGATGGGTTGCCCCTCCCCCCTCTTCCTGGCCCAGCTCAGATTCTGGGGGAGGGGAGGTCACTTTGTAAAATCTATTCATTTTCCTCCTCTCTTTCTGAGAGGGGATCTCATTGAAATCCCTGCAAACCACCTAAAGGGAAGAGACGGGGTGGATACAAGGAAGATTTTAGTCCCTGTTTGTACGGGGTGGGGTGGGGAAATGTCATTTAGGACTAAGACAAGTAAAATAAATAAGTAAATAAATAAGATTTTTTTTCTCTCAGCCCACTGATACCCCCTCCAATTAACGTGCTATTCACATTAAGCCATTTTGCACTTGTTCTCATGCGATTATGCCTCCCCTATGTAATTCCTGTACTGATCTATGTAAGATCCGTGTTCTGAGGAAGGATCATTCGACCCGAAACTTTAACTCTGATATCTCTCCATAGGTGTTGCCAGACCTGCTGAGCTTTTGCAGCAATTTCTTTTTCTATTTAAGATGGACCACTTTCACAGGGACACCATGTACAAAGCTCTGCATGGAGAGGGGAGACTGTCCCCAATGTTGCCCTCATCATGATGGCAACGCTGCTTGGCTGCATCAAGCTGTGTGCAGTTCCTCAATATGCAAACACCAAGTGTCAGGACATACTGAGGTTCTACCTGTCCTTGGTGTTGTGAAAGATGGGACTGGCCTTGCTGCCACAGATTGCTACAAATAGAGTCATAGAGATGTACAGCACGGAAACAGACCCTTCGGTCCAACCCAATCTAGTCCCACCTGCCAGCACCTGGCCCATATCCCTCCAAACCTTTCCTATTCATATACCCATCCAAATGCCTCTTAAATGTTGTAATTGTACAAGCCTCCACCACTTCCTCTGGCAGCTCATTCCGTACACGTACCATCCTCTGCGTGAAAAAGTTGCCCCTTAGTTCTCTTTTATATCTTTCTCCTCTCACACTAAACCCATGCCCCTCTAGTTCTGGACTCCCCCACCCCAGGGAAAAGACTTTGCCCGCTCTGTAATTTTCTGCAATCTTTCTCCAATTAAATAATATTCAGCTCCTCTTCCTGGCGAGTGCATCACCCCACATTACATCCCATCTGCCAAGTTTTTTTTACCCACACCACCTACTTTTATGGCATCGGCAAACTTGGTGATAGCTCCTCTCCCTTGCGTCAAAGTCACGAATACAGATTGTGAATAAAGGGCTCATGAGGCCCGGGTTCAAGTCACACCAGGCCCAAGCAGTGCGTTGTAACCTAGTCAAACAGGCTGATTACAACAACTACATTGTAAATTACCCTGGCCCCAACACTATCCCCTACTGTAGCTGGTGTTGGTGTCTACTGTACTTTTGAAAACTCCCTCACAATGGACTTGAGGTTTGGATGGGGAATGGGGGGGGGGTCAGTTTTGATGTGAGGCAAGCCAGGGATCAAGCTGTAGTCAACTCACTGAATGAGGAATCCAGAGGCCCAGGCGCAAGTTCTGGGGACAGCAGCTGCTGGGATTGAAATTTAATCCACGAATCTGAACCGAAAAAACTAATCACGTATAATGGAGACTGCGGCAACCATCATTGCTTGTCCAAGAAAGAAATCTACTGCCTGTAACTGGTCTGGCCTACATGTAATACTGGACCCAGAGCAATGTGGTTGGAGAGTCATACAGCGCAGAAACAGACCCTTCGGTCCAACCAGTCCATGCTGAACAAAATCGCAAACTAAACTAGTCCCACCTGTTTGTTCTTGGCCCATATCCCTCCAAATATTTCTTGTTCATGCACCTGTCCAAATGTCATTTAATCTTTGTAACTGTGCCTGCATCCACCACTTCCTCTGGAAGCTCATTCCACACACAAACCACTTTCAGTGTAAAAACAAATTGCCCCTCTTGTGTTTTTTAAATCTTTCCCTTTTCACCTTAAAAATATGCCCCTAGTCATGAAATCCCCACCCTAAGGAAAAGACACCTACTATTCACTTTGTCTGTGCCCCTCATGATTTTATAAACCTCTGTAAGGTCACCCCTCAACCTCCTACGCTCCAGTGAAAAACGTGTCAGTCTATCCAGCCCCTCCTTACAACTCAAACCCTCCATTCTTGCCAACATCCGAGGAAATCTCTTCTGAACTGTCCCCAGCTTAACAATATCCTTCCTGTAACACGGAGACCAGACCTGTTCAGAGTACTGGCTGATTTCTAACTGCCCTGACAAGTCACTCAGTTGAAAGGTGGGTAGGGCTGGACAAAGTCTGCTGTGGCCCAGCCAATGGCAGCTAGATCCCAGGAAAGCTAGGAAGCAAAATGCTGCTCTGGGTTAGAGCGAGAGCGATGACTGTGTTGCTTGCAATATAGGATTCGGGGCTGCTGTGTTCTTGATGGTTTTGAAAGGAACTAGTTGGACCTTTCCATATCACATATCCTTCATGGAGACGTTTGCAAAGAAAAACACCTTTGATCACAAGCCCATCAGGAAGTGGTCAGCACGTAGCACCTTTGAGACCCTGCTGGAAAAGGAGAGGGTGGATCCTCTCGCATGGTTCCCTGAGCAGACTGTCAAAGTCATTTGGCTGAGTGCCTCATCATCAGAACTCTCCAACAAGCACTAAGATATTGCTTGGCTGGTGGTGAAAAAGGCATTACCTATGAGATCCTTCACGTATGCCCAGTCTGTGCCACCACACATTACCCTCAAAGTGGCTGCATGGGGGAAGAGACCATTACATATCTCCTTCTAGAATGTGCCTTTGTAAAGGAAGTCTGGAGAAACTTGCAGTGGTTTTTGTCGAGGTGTGTCCCGAGTAGCTCCGTGACATGGGACTCTGTGCTCTACAGTCTGTTCCCTAGGATGCACACAGAGACAAACATCAACTGCCATTAATTCTGTGAAAGATGCTCTTTTGTCTGCCCAAAACTTGTTGGTCTTCCAGAACAAGGAGCTGACCCCGACAGAGTGTTGCAAACTGCCACATTCAAAGGTTGAGGACTACATGCTGAGGAATGCAGTAAAGCTTGGGGCAGCTGCCATCAAAGCACAGTGAGAAGGACCACCGTGTAAGGTCTTTCTGTAAAAGTTAATTTTTCAGAACTCTCCCGATGCCTCAGATATATGTAAATATAATGTTTATATTTAGTTTGTTTATTAGATAGAGTCCAACCCCAATTTTCTTTTGATTTCTTTATTTGCCATTGTACAAAATGGAATTTCTTTCGTAACTATGTATGTATTTTTTTCATGAATAAATTACATTTTTGAAATAAAAAGATTCTTGCACAAATTTGCAATTCCCCCTGCACATACACTTTTCTCTCTGCCATTTACTTCTTTCCACAAATTCCACGTCCATATACTTTGCTGCCTAATTTACCGGCTGTAATAGATTTTCCTAGCTCCTGCTTTTAAATGGAAACAGGCAGATGGTATGTAGGTCCAAGACCTGGGCAAGCATTTGTTAAAATAAAAGCAAAAAGCTTTGTGTGTTGGAAAACTGCTACAAACAAGAGTCTGGTGGAGAAACTCAGCATGGTGCTAGATGTTTCCGCACTCTACACTAGCATCCCCCACAAGGATGGCATCGCAGCAACAGCCTCAGTACTCAACACCAACAACTGCCAGTCTCCAAACACCGTCCGACAACTCATCCGCTTTATCCTCGATCATAACGTCTTCACCTTTGACAACCAATTCTTCATCCAGACACACGGAACAGCCATGGGGACCAAATTTGCACCCCAATATGCCAACATTTTTATGCACAGGTTCGAACAAGATTTCTTCTCTATGCAGAATCTCCAACCAACATTGTACACCAGGTACATTGATGACATTTTCTTCCTCTGGACCCATGGCGAGGAGTCACTGATGAAACTCCACAGTGACATCAACAAGTTTCATCCCACCATCAAACTCACCATGGACTACTCTCGACTGTCTGTCTCATTCTTGGACACGTGCGTCTCCATCAAGGACGGACACTTCAGCACCACACTCTACCGCAAACCCACAGACAACCTCACAATGCTACACTTCTCCAGCTTCCACCCAAAGCATATTAAAACAGCCATTCCCTTTGGACAAGCCCTATGCATACACCGGATCTGCTTAGATGAGGAGGGACGTGATGGACACCTGGAAGTACTCAGGAATGCCCTCACAAGAACGGGGTACGATGCTCAACTCATTGACCGCCAGTTCCGACGTGCCACAGCAAGGAACCGTAATGACCTCCTCAGGAGACAGACACGTGCTGCAACTGACAGGATACCCTTCGTTGTTCAGTACTTCCCAGGGGCTGAAAAATTACATCATGTTCTTCGTGACCTGCAACACATTATCAATGAGGATGAGCACCTCACCAAGACCTTCCCCACACCTCCACTACTGCCTTTAAACATCCGCTAAACCTCAAACAGATCATTGTTTGGAGCAAACTGCCCGGCTCTCAGGACAACTCCATACAATTCTGTCACGGTGGACGCTGCAAGACGTGTCAGGTTGTGGACATAGATACCACTATTACGCGTGGGAACACCTCCCACCTTGTACATGGCAAGTACTCATGTGACTCAGCCAACGTTGTCTATCTTATACGTTGCAGGCAAGGATGCCCGGAGGCATGGTACATTGGGGAAACCGAGCAAAGGCTATGACAACGGATGAATGGGCACCGCACAACAATCAACAGACAGGAGAGTTCCCTCCCAGTTGGGGAACACTTCAGTGGACATTCAACCTCGGACCTTCGGGTGACCATCCTCCAAGGTGGACTTCGGGACAGGCAGCAGAGGAAAGTGGCTGAGCAGAGGCTGATAGCTAAGTTCGGCACCCATAGGGAGGGCCTCAACCGGGATCTTGGGTTCATGTCACATTACAGGTGATCACCATTGCACTACACACACACACACACACTCTCACAAACACACACACACAGACACCCACACACACCCTTACAGACACACACACTCCCACACTCATACATGCACCCCCTCACAGACTTAAGACACTCTGCACTCACTACACGCACACACACTTTCTCACACTCACAACCCCTACCCCAGACAGACAGACACACACACAGACAGACAAACACCCACATGCACACATATATTTTGTGTGGTGAACTTGTACTTGCAGAGTTACATTGCACTTTGCTCAAAAACTGCATACATTCACGTAGAACTCTGAGCTCAAAAACTGCATGAATTTATGTAAAACTCTGTTATCTCACTTTTTAGATTAGAATCAATCTGAACATCAGGTCATAGACAGAGAAAACAGGGGGCTAACACCTTCAACATATTGTCTAGCTATCACCATTGTTAACAGCTAACCCAAGAATGCAACTTTAAATATAAGGGTTTTGTGATTTACACATGAAAGAAATGAAACTATCACTGCATTCTAACAGATGAAAGACTTAACAGACAATCAATTTTTCAATATATAATTTCAGTTACATCACACTGCAAATTTTTGCTATAAATTCTGTGTTACGATCGAGCCCTCCACAATCACCTGATGAAGGAGCGTCGCTCCGAAAGCTAGTGTGCTTCCAATTAAACCTGTTGGACTATGACCTGGTGTTGTGTGATTTTTAACTTTGTACACCCCAGTCCAACACCGGCATCTCCAAATCATAGTTTTAAGGTAAGATGTGAAAGAATGGATCCTCTCTTCTAAGGGCAAAGCAAACCAGACAAGACTGTGTGTATGGCGGAGGTGGCGCAGGGATTGACATGTAAGAAAAATGGAGTTGAAACACCATGGAGTCAGTTTCTGAAGATTGAGGATTCAGACTGAGGGGCTGTAAACCAAAGTGAAAATGAGGTGTTGTTCTTTGAGCTTGCGTGAAGCTTCAGTGGATCATTGCAGCAGCTCCAGGAATTAAATGTTCACAATGGGAACAAAATGGTTCATTGAAATGGCAAACAACTGGAAAGTCAGGCTCATTCCTATAGACAGTACAGAGGCACTTGTCTGGAAAGTTGGCAGGGGCACAAAACATGGGGATGTGCAAAAGGTTTGGGGGCTCTGCAAAATTGGGCTAGGTGCACAGAACATTATCAGTGCTCTATAATTGGGGTCAGGTGAAGGCATGGTGGGGTAAAAAATGAGGCAGTGCATCAATTGGGGGGGGGGGGGGTGGCGCACAAAATTGTGGTTACAAAGGAAAGCAGTGTTAGGGGTTGCAAAACTGGAAGGACAGATTGGGAGGCATAAAACTGGGGATGGTGCAGAACTGGGCTTGTGAAACATCAGGGGGCTGTACACAAAATTTGGTGTTAACTCTTAATTCCCTCCAAGATGAAGCCAGACCTGCTGAACTTTTCCAACAATTTCTGTTTTTGTTTCTGATTTACAGCATCTACAGTTTGTTTTGGTTTTTACCCCAAATTATTTTAATCCCATTTGTCAGCATTTGGTCCATTTCCCACTAAACCTTCCTATTCACATATGCATTCAGATGCCTTTTAAATGCCATAATTTTACCAGCCTGAACCACCTCCTCTGACCCTGGCAACTCATTCCACACACACACCACCCTCTGCATGAAAAGGTTGCCCCAGAGGGCCCCTTTACAATATTTCCCCTCTCAACTTTATCCTATGCCATCTAGTTTTGAAGTGGAAAAGATCTTGACTAGTCACCCTATCCATGCCCCTCATGATTTATAAATTTCTATAAGGTCACCCCTCAGCCTACAAATCTCCAGGGAAAACAACTCCAGCTTATTCAGCCTCTCCAGAGAGCTCCAACCCTGGCTACATCCTTCTAATTCTTTTATGAACCTTTTCAACTTACACAACATCCTTCTGACTGGAGGGAGACCAGAATTCCATAGACTCCCTACAGTTTGGAAGCAGGCCATTTGGTCCATCAAATTCACACCGACCCTCCGAAGAGTATCCACCCAGACCCATCCCCTACCTTATTTCCATAACCCTGCATTTCCCTTGGCTAACGCACCTAACCTGCACATCCCTGAACACTATAGGCAATTTAGCATAGCCAATCCACATAACTTGCAAAACTTTGGATTGTAAGAAGAAAATTAAGCACCTGGAAGAAATCCACGCAGTCATGGCGAGAACATGTGGAGTTTGCACAGTCACCCTGTAATTGAACCCAGGTCACTGGCACAGTGAGGCAGCAGTGCTAACCATTGAGCATGACACTATTCCAAAAGTGGCTGAACCAATGCCCTGTACAGTTGCAACATGACATCTCAACTCCTATACTCAATGTGCTGACAAATAAGGGCACATGTAGTAAATGCCGCCTTCACTATCCTGTCTACCTGCAAGTCCCATTCCAAGGAACAATGTTCCTACACTCCCAAGTCTCTATGTTCAACAACACTCCCCAGGACCTTTTGATTGAGTGTTTAAGTCCTGCTCTGATTTACCCCACCAAAATGTAGCACCTCACATTTATGTAGATTAAATTCCATCTGTCACTCCTCAGCCTATATGATCAAGGTCCCATTTGACAACTTGCATACATTGCAATTGGTAGTATCCACTTTCATACAACACTCCACTTTAAAATAATTATTTTTTTTAGAAAATCTATACTGGTTTGTGTGTCTCTTCGTGCTTTGTGACCATGACAGCAGGTTGACCTTTATTGTAAGCAGAGTACGGCTTGCTTCAGTTGTGTAGGGCCTTGAAGTGCTGCGAGCAATTTTGGTCATCTCACCTACAAAACTACATATTTACCAGTGTTAAACTCCTACTAAAGGTTCACCAGATTGGTAAAGATGCTGCATAAAGAAAAAATTGAAGAAACTGGCATGTATCCTCCATGGTTTAAAAGAATGAGGTGATCACAAGGAAGCTTACAACATTGTTACAAGTCTCAACAGGACAGTTAGTGGGAGAATGTCATCCCTGGCTGGGATATCTCAAACCAGAGTGCACAGTCTCGGATTATCTGTCATACAATCAAACACAAGATGTGGAAGCAATGAAGGAGTGCACCAAAATATTTTATACACAGTCTAATCACCTTTGGGCACAATTTATCAAAGGCGAGCTAGATCTGTCAAATAGTCTAACTTCTTGGCTATTTATAGGAAGAAGGAGACCTTTTCTATATTCAATTGTATTCAAAATGATCCAACATTAATGAGTGTCGTTGCATCACAGGTAGAATTTGAGACATAAATCCACATCCAGAACCAAGGACAGAGGGGTGGCTGTAGCTGCATCTCAATATTCTCAAATATTTTACAGCAAAGAACCAGCTGTAGAGTCCAGACATTGTTTCTGCTGTGTGCTAACAGCATTAGCATCTCAATTCCTTCCCATAAACTGAAGTGTAATGTTAGAGCTGAATCAGAGCCACGTTTACTGGAGTTCCCTATCAGCTGAAGGAGGTCTATTATTTTCAGTTGGAGTTTTGCTCCAGATGGAAGGGACTGAGTGACTGAGACAAAAGATGGAAAAAAAATGAGGAAGGGAGTGAGCAAGACAGCATGAGCTAGACAGGAAGGCAGAGAGAGGGAAAACAAGAGAGACAGACGGACTGAAGAAGAGACAGAGAAAGGAAGAATGAGAAATAGACAGAGAAAGAAAAGGAAAAAAAAGCCAGAGAGACCCCGACAGGAGGGAAGGAAAGACAGAGAAGAGACTCATGAAGGGATACCCAACATTCAAGTGGATCCTAGCTCTCTTTCTGTGGTTTCTCACATTCCCTTTCTCTCATGAGGGACAGACCATGTTCCCAAAGTTTACGTCAGTCGAGATGATTCAGGGGGTGGCAAAGATTCAACGCTGGCATTGAGATTCCAACAGTACCCCCACACATACTGACAGAAACCTGCTGATACTCACCTCCTGGTTCATCCACATGGCAGGAGCGGCTATGGCTGCCACGACCTACTTGAAATGCCTTCGGCTCTGTCACTCAAAGATCTCTCTCTGCCCAAATCCCAGCTCATCCATCAGCTCCCAGCTGCCTCCGTGGGCGGCACGGTGGCACAGTGGTTAGCACTGCTGCCTCACAGCGCCTGAAACCCGGGTTCAATTCCCACCTCAGGCGACTGACTGTGTGGAGTTTGCACGTTCTCCCCGTGTCTGCGTGGGTTTCCTCCAGGTGCTCCGGTTTCCTCTCACAGTCCAAAGATGTGCAGGTCAGGTGAACTGGCTATGCTAAATTGCCCCTAGTGTTAGGTAAGGGGTAAATGTAGGGGTATGGGTGGGTTGCGCTTCGGCGGGTCAGTGTGGACTTGTTGGGCCGAAGGGCCTGTTTCCACACTGTAATGTAATGTAATCTAATGTAATGTAATGTAATCTAATCTAATCAAATGGAGCACCCCTTCCCTAGGTATGGAGAACTCCAAGAAGCATCTTTGTGAGATTATAGGGGGAAAGAGAGAGGTGGTGTGGGAGAAAGCAGCAGCTCAATAGTTTAGTCTGTCCCTCTCCTCCCCCATCTCATCCACAATGGCCCCAGATTTAAAATCTATACAGAGGCAAAGCTGTGGTTCAAACCAGCAGCAGCTACAATACAGGTTCATTTAGACAACAGAACACAGGCTTCTGTAACCATATACAAATTTATTTCACATGGGAACACAATTTTCATACAGATCAACAGAAGGTTTAAATGGGACTGAAATGCATAAGTAAAGTCAGCTAGTTTACTTTTAACGAGTTTGAGAATCCCACAAATGAATCAATCCAATTTACAAATGAATGCCGACTACACAGATCTATTGTACAAATTAACAAGTTTATTGCAGAAATGAACTTGAGTTTATTATTCCAACCCACCCTGGTAGTCTGTTTAACTGAGCTGGAGTTCATTACCTTCAGCAAAAACAGACCCCAATGGACATGGTTCAATCATCAGTTAAGAAAAAGATGAAACTGCTCTAACAGCTCCAGAGCAGGAAGGGCTTGAAACCAGATCTTCTGGCTGCAAGGTAGGGACACTATACAGATGACAGGACACATTGAGAGAGCTGTGAGCAAAACATATGGAACCTTGAACTTCATAAATCGAGATAGAGAAGAAAATCAGGGAAAAGATATTGACCTTTTTAAAAGGTGTCGATGGTAGTCATGATTTGGAGATGCTGGTGTTGGACTGGGGTGTACAAAGTTAAAAATCACACAACACCAGGTTATAGTCCAACAGGTTTAATTGGAAGCACTAGCTTTCAGAGCTCCTTCATCAGAGCTGAAAAATGCGTTGCTGGAAAAGCGCAGCAGGTCAGGCAGCATCCAAGGAGCAGGAGAATCGACGTTTTGGGCATAAGCCCTTCAGGCAGGAAGTGGGTGTGCCAAGCAGGCTAGGATAAAAGGTAGGGAGGAGGGACCGGCTGTGGGAAATAGTTGGACAATAACCTGGTGGTGTGTGATTTTTTTTTAAAGTTCTCTTTAGGACTGAACTAGAGTCTAGTCCCAGTCACCATGCCTCAAGTGTACAAGTTATTGACAGGTTTAGTTAAGGTAGAGAAATAAAACATTGTTTCCATTCTGTGATGGTCCAAGCATTGGGGAGCTAGAGTTAAGGTTTTGGGAAAAAGATGCAGTGTTGACATGAGGAAAAGTTTCATTAAGAACAACAACAGCAGCAACAGATGCCTGCTCTACAGTCACTTGTGAACTTGCTGGTGTCTCAACAGGTTGGATGACTGAGTAAATCCTTTCCCAAGAAGGAGCAGGTAACAACTTCTCACCAGCGTGCATTCGTTGGTGTTTCAGAAGATTTTTTGAATGTACAAATCGTTTCCCACACTCAGGGCAGGGAAATGGCCTCTCCCCAGTGTGAATGCGTTGATGTGTCAGCACTTCACGTCTGCGTTTATAGCTTTTCTCACAGAGCGAACATTTGAAAGGTTTCTCATCAGTGTGAACGAGTTGGTGTGCCCTGAGGTTGGATAACTGAGAGAATGCCTTCCCACACTCAGAGCAGGGGAATGGTTTCTCCCCAGTGTGAACTCGCTGGTGTGTCAGCAGGTAGGATGAATCACTGAATCCCTTCCCACACTCTAGGCAGATGAATGGTCTCTCTCGAGTGTGAACTCGCTGGTGCTTCAGCAGGTGGGGTGACCGAGTGAATCCTTTCCCACATTCAGAGCAGATGAATGGCCTCTCCCCAGTGTGAACGCGCTGGTGTCTCCACAGATTAGATGAGTCACTGAATCCCTTCCCACACTCGGGGCAGATGAATGGCCTCTCCCCAGTGTGAATGCGTTCGTGTTTCAGAAGGTCAGATGACAGAGTGAATCCTTTCCCACATTCAGAGCAGATGAATGGCCTCTCCCCAGTGTGAATTTGCTGGTGTTTCAGCAGGTTGGATGAGTCACTGAATCCCTTCCCACACTCAGGGCAGATGAATGGTCTTTCCCCAGTGTGAGTGCGTTCATGTTTCAGAAGGTCAGATGACAGAGTGAATCCCTTCCTGCAAACAGAGCAGGTGTACGGCCTCTCCCCAGTGTGACTGCGTTGATGGGTTTCCAGCAGGGATGGGTATTTGAATCCCTTCCCACAATCTGCACATTTCCAGGGTTTCTCTATGGTACAGGTGTGCTCATGCCTCTCCATATTGATTTATCCGCTGACTCCTCACGCATACACAGGACAGGGATACAGTTTCTCCCCACTATGAATACTGTGAAGGTATTCAGACTATGCAACTGGTTCAAGATCTGTCCACGGTCAGTTCGCTAGAACACGCTCACTCAGTCTGTGTAACTAGTTACAGCTCTTTCCACGGTCAGTTCACTGGAACATTCGCTTGGACGTATGTGTCTTGGTATATTTCCAGTCACACCGATGTTTGAAATCTTTTCCCACAAGCAGAACAGACAAATGTTGAAAATCCAATGGTTATCAAGTTCTGATGAATTGACTCACTCACAGATCTTGAAAGAATGTTTGTTTGGAATTCTTGATAATAAATGTGCTTCTGTGATTCCCTGTAAAACAAATTTGCATCATGAACAGGTGAGAAAGAACTATTTAAGACGCAACAGGAGATTGTGAAATGGAGTTAATTCAATCTGGAATCGTGTGAGTAAGACACTCCGAAGTAGTGACCAAGAAATGTTACTGGATTGTCTTAAAAACTCAAGTTCGTGAATATCCTTCAGGGAAGGGGACCCATTGCCTGCCCTGGGCCTTCACAAGTCTCAGCCCTCGACAGGAGGAGAGACAATGGGATACTTAAGGACACAATTTCTTCTACATCACAGGAATAACTTTGACAGATGCTGTCTCCAAGAAAATCAAGGCTAGCACGTATAGGGAACCATCACCTATAAATCCCACTTCCAGGCACTCCACTTTCCTTTTGTGGATGCGTATCGCTGGTTCTTCATAGCTGCTGTCTGACAATCCTGTAACTCCTCACTGAACAGCACTGTGGGAGAGCTGTCATAGCAGTACAGCCAGTGAATGCTGGCCTTTTTTAGCCTTGCTCATGCTCCAGTAATAAAATTAGACGTAAATTAGATTAGAGTCACAGAGACAGAGCACAGAAACAGACGCTTCAGTCCAACCAGTCTGTGCCAACCATAATTTCAAACTCAACTAGTTCCACCCATCTGGACTTGGCCCATATCCCTCCAAACATTTCTGATTCATCTACTTATTTAAATTCATTTTAACTGTACCCACATCCACCACTTCCTCTGCACGTTCATTCCACAAATGAACCATGATCTTTGTAGAAGCATTGGCCCTGCATATCTTTTATAAATATTTCTCCACTCACCTTAAATATATGCCCCCTAGCCTTGAAATCCCCCAGAGGGAAAAGACACATGCCATTCACCCTACCAATACCTCATGATTCTAAAAACTTCTGTAAATTCACCTCTCAACCTCCTATGCTCAAGTGAAAAAGTTCCAGTCCCTCCAACCTCTACTTATAACTCAAACCTTCCATTCCCAGCAATGTCCCTGTAAGTCTCTTCTGAGCCCTCTCCAGCTTAATATCTTTTCTATAACAAGGAGACCAGAACTGCACACAGTATTCCAGAAGAGGTCTCACCAATATCCTGTACTTCAACATGACAACCCAACTCCTTTATTCAAAAGGTGTGAACAAAGAAGGCAAGTATGCTAAAAGCATTCTTGACCAGCCTATCCAAATGTGATGTAAACTACAAAGAATTATGTACTTGAATCACTAGGTCTCTGTTCTGCAGCACTACCCAAGGCCCTGCTTTTCATTATATAAGTCATGCCTTTGTTTGTTTTACCAAAATGTAAAAACTTACATTTATCCAACGCGCTCTTTAGCCCACTGACCCAATTGATCAAGATCTCTTTGTAATCCGAGTTAACCATTCACTAGACCAATCTTGGTGCCAAATGTTAACTTACTAACCATGCTTCCTATATTCTCATCTTGATTATTTACATAAATGACAAACAAGAGTGGACCCAGCACCGATCACTGTAGAATACTAATGGTCACAGGCTTCCAGTCCGAAAACAACCCTCCATCATCCTTCTGTCTGTCGATAAACCAATTTTGCATTCAATTGGCAAGCTCACCCGAAATCCTGTGTGACCTAACTTCACTGATTAGTCTACCACGCTAGACCTTGTCAAAGATTTTACTAAAGTTCAAGTAAACAATGTCTACTCCTCTGTTCTCAGCAATCTTCTTGGTTATTTCTTCAAAAAACTCAAGTTTGTGAGAAAATGAGTTCCTTTGCTCATAACCATGTTTATGCAGCCTCCAGAAACACGTCACTCACACTGAGGAGAAACCGTTCCACTGCACTTCCTGTGGAAAGAGTTTCAGACAGTCAGCCTCACTACACAACAAGAAATTCACACTGGGGGGGGTGGCCATTTATTTGTCCTGTGCATGGGAAGGGATTTATTCAGATAGCAAGTTTGCTGGGATAGCAGCAAGCTCAGACTGGACAGAAATGGCTTACCTGCTTTGAGTGTGGGAAGGGATTCACATGGTCTCACAACTTGCTGATACATCAACACATCCATACTGGCGAGAGTATGGAAAAGGATTCTCTCAGTTCATTCATCTGCTGAGTTCACACAAGTAAGAGACTATTCACCTGCTCGGCATGTGATAAGAGATGCACTCAGGTTTTCACAACTGCTCAGTTCTTCCAGTTACAGCAATGGCATGTATGTCCTGCACACAGGTAGCAGGACAAATCCAACCGAACCATTAATCACCCTTTCAGTATACTCTTGACCATTAGTAAAGCTATGGAAGGTGTCACTAACAGTGACATCCAATAGCACTTGCCAGTGATGCAGAGTTTGGGTTCTGTCAGGACCACTTAGCTACTGACCTCCGGTCTTAGTTCAGACACGGACAAATGAGCTGAATTCCAAAGGTGAGGGGACAGTATAGTCCTTGAATCAAGGTCACATTCAATAAAGTGCAGCATAAATAGCTTTGATTAGATTCCAGACTGTAACTCTCTCCCAAGGAACTGAGACTCTGTACAAAAACCACCGTGACCCCTCAATTAGATTCCAGTCCGTAACCCATTCCCAGGTATCTGTTATTAAGAATGCAAGAAATAGGAGCAGGAGTAGGCCATCTGGCCACTTGACCGTGCTCCACCAGTTAATAAGATCATGGGTGATTTTTTTCATTGACTCAGCTCCACTTACTCAACTGGATTAGTGGTGCTGGAAGAGCACAGCAATTCAGGCAGCATCCGAGGACAGGCAAAATCGACGTTTCGGGCAAAAGCCCTTCATCAGGAATAAAGGCAGAGAGCCTGAAGCATGGAGAGATAAGCTAGAGGAGGGTGGGGGTGGGGAGAGAGTAGCATAGAGTACAATAGGTCAGTGGGGAAGGAGATGAAGGTGATAGGTCAGGGAAGAGAGGGTGGAGTGGATAGGTGGAAAAGGAGCTGGGCAGGTCGGACAAGTCGAGTTGCTGGAGGTGAGAAACTAGGATGAGGTGGGGGAAGGGGAAATGAGGAAACTGTTGAAATCCACATTGATGCCCTGGGGTTGAAGTGTTCCGAGGCGGAAGAGGAGGCGTTCTTCCTCCAGGCGTCTGGTGGTGAGGGAGCGGCGGTGGAGGAGGCCCAGCACCTCCATATCCTCGGCAGAATGGGAGGGGGAGTTGAAATGTTGAGCCACTGGGCGATTTGGTTGATTGATGCGGGTGTCTCCGAGATGTTCCCTAAAGCGCTCTGCTAGGAGGCACCCAGTCTCCCCAATGTAGAGGAGACCGCATCGGGAGCAACGGATACAATAGATGATATTAGTGGATGTGCAGGTAAAACTTTGATGGATGTGGAAGGCTCCTTTAGGGCCTTGGATGGAGGTGAGGGAGGAGGTGTGGGCACAGGTTTTACAGTTCCTGCGGTGGCAGGGGAAAGTGCCAGGATGGGAGGGTGGGTCGTAGGGGGGGCGTGGACCTGACAAGGTAGTCACGGAGGGAACGGTCTTTGCGGAAGGCGGAGAGGGGTGGGGAGGGAAATATATCCCTGGTGGTGGGGTCTGTTTGGAGGTGGCGGAAATGTCGGCAGATGATTTGGTTTATGCGAAGGTTGGTAGGGTGGAAGGTGAGCACCAGGGGCGTTCTGTCCTTGTTGCGGTTGGAGGGGTTGGGTCTGAGGGCGGAGGTGCGGGATGTGGATGAGATGCGTTGGAGGGCATCTTTAACCACGTGGGAAGGGAAATTGCGGTCTCTAAAGAAGGAGGCCATCTGGTGTGTTCTATGGTGGAACCGCTCCTCCTGGGAGCAGATACGGCGGAGGCGGAGGAATTGGGAATACGGGATGGCATTTTTGCAAGAGGTAGGGTGGGAAGAGGTGTAATCCAGGTAGCTGTGGGAGTCGGTGGGTTTGTAGAAAATGTCAGTGTCAAGTCGGTCGTCACTGATGGAGATGGAGAGGTCCAGGAAGGGGAGGGAGGTGTCAGAGATGGTCCAGGTAAATTTAAGGTCAGGGTGGAATGTGTTGGTGAAGTTGATGAATTGCTCAACCTCCTCGCGGGAGCACGAGGCGGCGCCAATGCAGTCATCAACGTAGCGGAGGAAGAGGTGGGGAGTGGTGCCGCTGTAATTACGGAAAATCAACTGCTCTACGTAGCCAACAAAGAGACAGGCATAGCTGGGGCCCATCCTTAAATTTACTTGGACCATCTCTGACACCTCCCTCCCCTTCCTGGACCTCTCCATCTCCATCAGTGATGACCGACTTGACACTGACATTTTCTACAAACCCACCGACTCCCACAGCTACCTGGATTACACCTCTTCCCACCCTACCTCTTGCAAAAATGCCATCCCGCATTCCCAATTCCTCCGCCTCCGCCGTATCTGCTCCCAGGAGGAGCGGTTCCACCATAGAACACACCAGATGGCCTCCTTCTTTAGAGACCGCAATTTCCCTTCCCACGTGGTTAAAGATGCCCTCCAATGCATCTCATCCACATCCCGCACCTCCGCCCTCAGACCCAACCCCTCCAACCGCAACAAGGACAGAACGCCCCTGGTGCTCACCTTCCACCCTACCAACCTTCGCATAAACCAAATCATCCGCCGACATTTCCGCCACCTCCAAACAGACCCCACCACCATGGATATATTTCCCTCCCCACCCCTCTCCGCCTTCCGCAAAGACCGTTCCCTCCGTGACTACCTGGTCAGGTCCACGCCCCCCTACGACCCACCCTCCCATCCTGGCCCTTTCCCCTGCCACCGCAGGAACTGTAAAACCTGTGCCCACACCTCCATCCAAGGCCCTAAAGAAGCCTTCCACATCCATCAAAGTTTTACCTGCACATCCACTAATATCATCTATTGTATCCGTTGCTCCCGATGCGGTCTCCTCTACATTGGGGAGACTGGGTGCCTCCTAGCAGAGCGCGTTGGGGAACATCTCAGAGACACCCGCATCAATCAACCAAATCGCCCAGTGGCTCAACATTTCAACTCCCCCTCCCACTCTGCCGAGGATATGGAGGTGCTGGGCCTCCTGCCGCTCCCTCACCACCAGACGCCTGGAGGAAGAACGCCTCATCTTCCGCCTCGGAACACTTCAACCCCACGGCATCAATGTGGATTTCAACAGTTTCCTCATTTCCCCTTCCCCCACCTCATCCTAGTTTCTAACCTCCAGCAACTCGACTTGTCCGGCCTGCTCAGCTCCTTTTCCACCTATCCACTCCACCCTCTCTTCCCTGACCTATCACCTTCATCTCCTTCCCCACTGACCTATTGTACTCTATGCTACTCTCTCCCCACCCCCACCCTCCTCTAGCTTATCTCTCCATGCTTCAGGCTCTCTGCCTTTATTCCTGATGAAGGGCTTTTGCCCGAAACGTCGATTTTGCCTGTCCTCGGATGCTGCCTGAATTGCTGTGCTCTTCCAGCACCACTAATCCAGAATCTGGTTTCCAGCATCTGCAGTCATTGTTTTTACCTCCACTTACTCAACTGCTCACCATAACCCTCAATTACTTTACTGATCAAAAATCTGCCTATCTTTGCCTTAAAAACATTCAATGAGGCAGCCTCAAATGCTTTACAGGGCAGGGAACTCCATAGATTCACAACCCTTTAGGAAGAGAAGTTCTTCCTTAACTCAATCCTAAATCTGCTCTCCCTTATTTTGATGCTATGTCACCTAGTTCTAGTTTCACCTGCCAGTGGAAACCACCTCATTGCTTTTACCTTATCTATTTCCTTCATAATTTTATGTTTCTACAAGATCGCCCCACATTCTTCCAGTCCACTCAATCTCTCATGACCCAACCCCCTCAACTCCAGAATCAACCTAGTGAATCTCCTCTGAGAAAGTCTATAGCCTTAAAACTTGTCTTTAAACATTTAGACTAAAATGTAATGCTGAATTATAGAACACAGTTACTGCATAGAAAATAGACAGGCAAGAAGGCTCAGAAGAAGGGGGGAACTTAAGGAATGCAAAAAAGATAGGAACACCTTACAGACTGCCCCACTGTCAATTCTAACTAGTCAGATCTTGTGTCTTATTTGAATCACAAACTTGAAAAGAAGGCATGTTTAATTCGAGACTAATTATTAATTTTAAATACAACCTTGCAGTAACATTTCAGCCTCAGGTACAGAATGGTTCTGTGCTTAAGATAAAAGCAGAAATCTGCTCCCATCTTAAAATTATTCTAAGCCTTAAAATTATTCTAAGAGATTCTGACACAATCTATCAGGAAGCCATTTTATGGCCAAAGGTTTGCCCTCCTTGCTAAGAAGCCATTTCGTAAAACAATGATATCAGACATGGAAGCTGTGCAAGGTTACCTTATGACATCGAGGAGAAAGTGAGGACAGCAGCTGCTGGAGATCAGAGCTGAAAATGTGTTGCTGGAAAAGCGCAACAGGTCAGGCAGCATCCAAGGAGGAGGAGAGTCGATGTTTCGGGCATGAGCCTTCCTGAAGAAGGGCTCATGCCAGAAACGCCGATTCTCCTGCTCCTTGGATGCTGCCTGACCTACCTTATGACATCTCCCACTTAATTTAGACTGGTATTTCTTTATAGGAACTTATCTTGCCAGCAGATGCCTAACTCAGCTGGATTTGTTCTTCCCATCTGATGGGTAGTTCTCGGCCTGGAGGAGTGATTGGTCAAGCACACACAGATCTGTCAATTAACTTTTCTTCCTTACGAATTATTGTCTTTCAGTGTTATCTGTCTAATTAAGAACATACAATTTTTTTGCAAACTTTTGTGTAAAGGAAGCCACTTTGTATCAGTACAACGGAGTAGCCTGACGGGGCACTTGAAGAGCTAGTACCCTACTCTCCTAGGTTATTAGAACCTAGTTAGTTTAGCTTATAGGTATCAGTGTAATGTCGTAACAGTGATGCTATTAGTGAATAAAGGGGATGACTAAAATTAAACTAAACTGTCTGTAAGAGGTTTTTATTCCAGACTTCCAAAGAGTACGATCTCCGGGATGAACCAAGGCTTTACAGGTCTGAGTCCATAAAGGGATTCCCTGTGCCGTCTCAAATCTGTACTTTAACACCTCTGCACCCCCTCCAATGCCAGTACATCCTTTCTCAAGTAAGGAGACAAAACTTATACACAGTACTCCAGGTGTGGCCTCACCAGCACCCTATACAGCTGCAGCATAACCTCCCTATTTTTAAACTCCATTTCTCTAGCAATGAAGAACAATTTTCTACTTGCCTTGATTACCTGTTGCACCTGCAAACCAACTTTTTTCATGCACAGGACACCCAAGTCCCACAGTCCAACTGCACAGTCCGCACATTAAACCACCTCAATTAGACTTCAGTTTGTAACTCACTCTCAGAAGTATATAAACTACTTGAACACTTTGATTAGATTCCAGACTGCAACTAATTCCCAATTATCTGTTATTCAATATGCAAACCACTCCAATCCCCTTAATTAGATTTCAGTCTGCAATTCACACCCAACTGTAACTCACTGCCACGTAATTGTTATTCTTTATGCAAGAGTGACCATGAATGTGTGCGTTTGTAAGTGTAAGAGTGCGTGTGAACAAGAGCATATGCTAGCATGTGAAAGTTTACAAGTACGAGTGTATGTTTAAGTGTCAGTATGTGTACACATATGGGTACTTCCACACAGTAGGGATTCTATGTGTGCGTGAACATACACATGGGTGCACACATGCATGAGTGTGGATGAGAGAGCATGGTTGAGTATGTGATTATGTGCATGTGACACCATGTCTGTGTGAATGCACCTGTCAGCATGTAAAAAAGACTGTGTATATGGGTGTCTCATTAGTGTTTGTGTGTGAGAATGAATATATGTATTTGCATGTAGGAGTGTGTATGTGAGAGACTGCATGAAAGTGAATAGTGTCAGTGAATGTGATTGCGTGAGAGTGATTCGGAGTACATGCATAAGAAGAGATTGTGAAAGCAAGAGCGTAATGAGAATGAGTGAAAGGGATGAGCATATTAAGTATGAGAGTGAGTGTCTAAATCTGAATGAATGAGTTTGAGAGAGAATGTGTGGGTGTGCTTGCTGGTGTGACAGGAGTGTGAGCATATGTGAAATGAGTGGGTGTGTGTACATATTAGATTGCTCATGTGATTCAATAAGTGCATGAGTATGAGAGTTAATGTGTGCTTGCTTATAGTGTGTTTAAGACAGATTGTGAATGTGAGTATGAGTTGCTTTGAGAGTGCCTGTGCATAAGTATATAAATGTGTTAGTATGTCATTGTTTAACTGAAGCGTTAATGTGAGCATGACTCTCAGATTGATGTTTAATTTTCACTTGATTTTCTGAGAAATCCTCTTCTAGTATTCTGCAAACGAAGTTTACAAAAGCCATCACTGAACAGAGCTGTGATAGGACACAAGGGGCTAGATATGGAACAAGGTCATGGCAACTGCAGAACATAACTGCCTTCTCCACCACTGTTCCTGTTTCATCCGTAAGTCATTGGGCCTGAATGACAAATGCAGTTTCATGGACAAGTTGTGGCCTTTCTGAAACTACTTCTTGGAATCTCAATCATTGGAAAAATAATTTGCTAAATAAAAAGGCAACTGCGCACGCGCCCCGCTGCACTGGGGGGGGGGCTATTAAAAATGGCTACCGTTAACTCCAGCCTAACGCTGTGAGCTGCGGCCTCGCTCTGTGCAAACAACGGGACCGAAAAATCTATTTCGGAGTCCGAAACTTACAAAACATATTTATGAAGCCTTCCCGTTCGTCAACCGGATCCATCGCTCCTTCAGGGCCGCTTCATTCTTACCGTTTGCGGATCCGAGGAAGAAAACTCCGCCCGTCACCTCCACAATCTCCGCGCATGCTCCATACATGGCATGACATCACGCCTGCGCACTATTGTTTGGGGATTTACCGCCCCGCTGAGAATGCTGGGTAACTGCCACTGAGGATTCAAAGTCTGGTGTCATTATCCATTTTGCTGCTGGAAGGTATAGGCAGAGGTCTGAAAGACTCAATAATAAATCTGGGATACACATTTTATGTAAAGCCGTCGCTAGAGTGAAATTGTATCAGCGGACCCAGGCACACCTTTGCACTGAAAACCCTTATTATGAATACCGTATCTACAAATGTAGCAGCATCCTGGGGATGATTCCTGACTAGAAACTGTGTGGACCAGCCATATATATAATGGCTGCAAAAGTAAGTCGGAAGCTCAGATTTTTGCTGGCAAATAAAGCACTTCCTGTCTCCCCAGTGCCTACCTTCTGCTCGTCCTGGTAAGTGCAGCTTCAACAAAACTTAAGAAGCTTGACACCATCCAAGACAAAATATGATTGCCAATCCATCCAACCCCTTTAGCAGTCATTCCCTTCATCATCAATGCACACTAGCAGCACAGTGTACACAGCACAAGGTTCATCCAATACACTTTCTAAACCCAGAATTCCAACGAGCTAGAAAAGAAGTACAGCAGGTTCATCATAAGATCAGCATCTACATGTATCCCTCCAAGCATGCACCTTTTTAACTTGGAACGATATCCCCAGGGTGAAGGAAAGGTGTAGGGAATGGTGGATGAATAAAGAAATTGAGGTTTTGGTGAAGAAAAAGAAGGAAGCATATGATAAGTATAGACAGGAGAGATCCAGTGAATCCTTAGAAGTTACAAAGGCAGTAGGGGTATACTTAAGGAAATCAGGAGGGCAAAAAGGGGAGGAGAATGTCTATAGGAGAAAGTGAGGTCTGCAGATGCTGGAGATCAGAGCTGGAAATGTGTTGCTGGAAAAGCGCAGCAGGTCAGACAGCATCCAGGGAACAGGAGAATCGACGTTTCGGGCATAAGCCCTTCTTCAGGAATGTCTATAGCCTTAAAACTTGTCTTTAAACATTTAGACTAAAATGTCATGCTGAATTATAGAACACATTTACTGCATTAGAAAATAGACAGGCAGGAAGGCTTAGAAAAAGGAGGGATCTCAAGGAATGAAGAAGATAGGGATATCTGGGCTCACCAAGTGATAACAGAATGCTGTAAGACAATTAAGAACATTTGCCTTAGCATTGATGAATCTGTGTGAACAGGACACCAAGTGATAACATTCACAGCCCTTCCCTTGTAATGACAGTGTTCGATTCTGACCCTGAAATGAAACTCAGTACTATCAAAAACTTTGTAATTAACGGTCAGATGCTGTTAATTATAATGGATTCTTTTACCCCTTGTAAATAGGGCAGACACAGAGAAAGACATCTTTGCTGTTACAAAACCCTGACTTGAGAGTTCAAAAGGACACGAGAGAGAGAGAGAGAGACCGACCATTTTAGTGTTGAGCTTGTTGGTGCCAGTAGAAAATTAACTCTTACTGCTTATCTGTTATGGATTGAATTTAATTGCATTTTGGGACTTTATGATGATATTAAGTAGCCATTACTGGTTATGAAATGCAAACTCTGTAAAATGTAATATTGATAAAGCTTTAATTTACTTGCTCTTTTTACAGACCATGACTGCCCCACTGTCAATTCTAATTAGTCAGATCTTATGTCTTATTTGAATTTGAATCACAAACTTGAAAAGAAGGCATGTTTAATTCAAGACTAATTAATCATTTTAAATACAGCCTGGCAGTAACATTTCAGCCTCAGGTACAGAATGATTCTGTGCTTAAGATAAAAAGCAGGAGTCTGCTCCCAGTTTAAAATTACTCTAAACCTAACATTGAAGAGATTCTGACACAATCTGTTGGGAAGCCATTTTATGGCCAAATGTTTGCCCTCCTTGCTAAGAAGCCATTTCGTAAAACAATTGTATCAGACATGTGAGCTGTGCAAAGTTACTTCATGAACTCTCCAATTAGCTCAGACTGGACCTCTTTATGATAGGAGTTTATCTCGCTAGCAAGGTGGGCATGTTTTTCCCACCTGATGGATAGCTGAAGGCCTGCAGGCGTGATTAGTCAAGTGCACACATATCTGTTAATTAACTTTTCTTCCTTATGAATTATTGTCTTTCACTGTTATCTGTCTAATTAAGAACATGCAATGTTTTTGTAGACTTTTGTATAGAGGAAGCCACTTTGTAGCAGTACATCGGAGTAGCCTGCAGGGGTACTTAAAGAGCTGGTACCCTACTCCCCTAGTTTATTAGGCTATACTTAGTTTAGCTTATAGGTATTAGCAAGGTTTGTAGCTCAGGTTGAGGTTTAGGGTGTAGGTTTGCTCGCTAAGCTGTAGGTTTGCTATCCAGACATTTCTTTGTTGTGTCTTTTTGTGGCTAGCTGGTGTTCATGTATCCTGGTGGCTAACTTTCTTCCTGTTTGTCCTACGTAGTGTTTGTAGCAGTCCTTGCATGGAATTTTGTAGATGACGTTGGTTTTGTCCATGGGTTGTACTGGGTCTTTTAAGTTTGTTAGTTTTTGTTTGAGAGTGTTGGTGGGTTTGTGTGCTACTAGGATTCCGAGGGGTCTTAGTAGTCTGGCTGTCATTTCTGAAACTTCTTTGATGTATGGTAAGGTGGTTAGGGTTTCTGGCTGTGTTTGGTCTGCTTGTCGTGGTTTGTTCTTGAGGAATCTGCGGACTGTATTTTTTGAGTATCCATTCTTGAATACGTTGTATAGGTGGTTCTCCTCTGTTTTCCGAAGTTCGTCTGTGCTGCAGTGTGAGGTGACTCATTGGAATAGTGTTCTGATACAGCTTTGTTTGTGTGTGTTGGGATAGTTGCTGGTGTAGTTAAGTATTTGGTCAGTGTTTGTCAGTTTTCTGTATACGCAGGTTTGTAGTTCTCTGTTGTCCATTCTTTCGACTTTGACGTCCAGGAATGCGAGTTTGTTGTCGGTTTCTTCCTCCTTGGTGAACTTTATGCCTGTGAGGGTGTTTTTGATGATGTTAAATGTCTCTTCTATCTTGTTTCGTTTTGTGATGACATCTACGTAGCAGACCCAGATTTTTGGTTTGATGGTTGTTAGGGCTGTTTGTTCTAGTCTTTGCATTACCGCTTCTGCTATGAATCCTGATAGTGGAGATCCCATGGGTGTGCCATTGGTTTGTTTGTAGACTATGTTGTTGAAGGTGAAGTGGGTTGTGAGGTACAGGTCCACTAGCTTCATGATGTTTTCGTTGGTAATGTGATTGATGGTGGTTGGTGTGTGTGTGCTGGTCTCTTCTAAAAGTGTGAGGAGAAAGTGAGGACTGCAGATGATGGAGATCAGAGCTGAAAATGTGTTGCTGGAAAAGCGCAGCAGGTCAGGCAGCATCCAAGGAGCAGGAGAATCGACGTTTTGGGCATAAGCCCTTCTTCAGGATTGTTTTCCTGAAGAGGGGCTTATGCCCGAAACCTCGATTCTCCTGCTCCTTAGATGCTGCCTGACCTGCTGCGCTTTTCCAGCAACACATTTTCAGCTCTTCTAAAAGTGTGGTAAGTGTTTCCTTTGCCAGGTCGATGTTGATGGAGGTGAACAGTGCTGTTACGTCGAATGAGATCATTGTTTTGTCTTCCTCTATTTTGGTGTTTTTGATGATTTTTAGGAATTCCTGGGTGGAGTGGGTGGAGTGCTGTGACTCTTCTACTGGGTATTTCAGTCTTGCGTGTAGTTCTTTGGCCAGTCTGTAAGTTGGTGTTCCGGGTAGTGAGACTATCGGTCTGAGGGGGGCTCCAGGTTTATGGATTTTTGGTAGTCCGTAGAATCGTGGGGTGTTGGTCCCGTCTGGTTTCATTTTTTGGAATTCCGTCTTGTTTAATTGTCTGGAATTGTGTAATTTTCTTAGGAGATATGTAATTTTGTTTCCTAGTTGTGGGGTCGGGTCTAGCTCCACCTGTTGGTAGGTGTTGGTGTCTGCGAGTATAGGTATCAGTGTTATGTTCTAACAGTGATGGTATTAGTGAATAAAGGGAATGACTAAAATTAAACTAAACTGCCTGTTAGAGGTTTTTATTCTAGACTTCCAAAGAGTACGATCTCTGGGACAAATCAAGAGAGAGGCTTTACAGGTCTGAGTCCACAGGGATTCCCTGGGCTGTCTCAAATCTGTACTTTAACAGGGACATAAGGTAGCTTTGGCAAAAATGGTTAAGGAGAATGCAAAGAGATAGAGAATAGGGCCTCTCAAAGATCAGCCAAGGCAGCCTATGTGTGGACCCGGGGGACATGGGGAAGATACTAAACGAGTTTTTTGCATCAGTAAATACTGTGGAGAAAGACATGGAAGATATAGAATGTGGGGAAATAGATGGTGAAATCTTGTAAAGTGTCCATATTATAGAGGAGGAGGTGCTGGATGTCTTGAAATGCATAAAAGTGGATAAATCCCCAGGATCTGATCAGGTGTACCCCAGAACTCTGTGGGAAGCTGGGGAAGTGATTGCTTCGGCTCCTTGCTGAGATATTTGTAACATCGATAGTCACAGGTGAGGCGCTGGAAGACTGGAGGTTGGCTAACGTGGTGTTATTATTTAAGAAAGGCGGTAAGGAAAAGCCAGGGAACTACAGACCAGTGAGCCTGACATTGGTGGTGGGCAAGCTATTGGAGGGAATCCTAAGGGACAGGATTTACATGTATTTGGAAAGGCAAGGACTGATTAGAGATAGTCAACATGGCTTTGTGCATGGTAAATCATTTCTCATGAACTTGATTGGGTTTTTTGAAGATGTAACAAAGAAGATTGATGAGGGCAGAGCAGTGGATGTGATCTACATGGACTTCAGTAAAGCATTCGACAAGGTTCCTCGTCAGAGACTGGTTAGCAAGGTTAGATCATATGGAATACAAGGAGAATTAGCCATTTGAATACAGAGCTAGCTCGCAGATAGAAGACAAGAGGGTTGTGGTGGAGGGTAGCTTTTCAGACTGGAGGCCTGTGACCAGTGGTGTGCCACAAGGATCGGTGCTGGGTCCTCTACTTTTCATCATTTATATCAATGAATCAGATGTGAACATTTAAGGTATGATTAGTAAGTTTGCAGATGACACCAAAATTGGATGTATAGTGGACAGCGAAGAAAGTTACCTCAGAGTACAACGGGATCTTGATCAGACGGGCCAATGGGCTGAGGAGTGGCAGATGGAGTTTAATTTAGATAAATGTGAGGTGCTGCATTTTGGAAAAGCAAATCAGAACTTGACTTATACACTTAATGGTAAGGTCCTAAGGAGTGTTGCTGAACAAAGAGACTTTGGAGTGCAAGTTCACAGCTCTTTGAAAGTGGAGTCGCAGGTCGATAGGACAGTAAAGACAGCATTTGGTATGCTTTCCTTTGTTGGTAAGAGTATTGAGTACAGGAGTTGGGAGGTCATCTTGCACAAGACATTGGTTAAGGCACTTTTGGAAAATTGCGTGCAATTCTGGTCTCCCCCCTATCAGAAGAAAGTTTTGAAACTTTAAAGGGTTCAGAGAAGATTTACAAGGATTTTGTCAGGGTTGGATGGTCTGAGCTTTATAAAATTATGAGGGGCATGGATAGGATAAACAGACAAGGTCTTTTCCGTGGTATGGGGGAGTCCAGAATAGAGGGCATAGGTTCAGGATGAGAAGGGAAAGATATAAAAGAGACCAAGGGGTCAGCTTTTTCACGTGGAGGGTGATGCGTGTATAGGGTGAGCTGCCAGAGAAAGTGTGGAGGCTGGTACAATTGCAGTATTTGAAAGGTATCTGAATGGGTATATAAATAGGAAGGGTTTAGAGGGATATGGGCCAAGTGCTGGCAGGTGGGACTAGATAGATTAGGATATCTGGTCGGCAAGGACAAGTTGGACCAGATGGTCTGTTTCCATGCTGTACATCTCTATGACTCTATGAGTTACCCTTCATTGACATCCTGGTCAACATCTGTAACATTTTTTCTCATAGTACTAACCCTACCCACCCAATACATCCTTGCAATGTTGTCCAAACAGAATCTCAGATTCTTTCAGTTCAATTTTACAATTTGTCTTTGTGCTTTTATGAATCCTCTCACGTTTTTCTGTTTTAGATCAATTTTACAGCCAAAGAAATGGTGAAGATTTGCAATTGTAAAATGGATCTGACAGGGTGTCCATTTCATTGTAATCTGAATAGCATAGCATCTGAAAACTGCAAGGCAGCAGCCAGTTCACAAGTGTCAATATACAGGAAAGACCCTGGAAATCTGGAGACTGAATAGGGATTTCATTACTCATCAGTGCTGGAAATGCATTGATGCGCTCACACTGTGGACAGATCATCCAGCTGTTGAGTGTGAGAAGTGATTTATTCAGTTATCCATCCTACTGACCTACCAGCAAATTGAACGTGGGAAATGTTATTCACCTGTTGAGTATAAGAGGGGAATTACTTATTGATCCCACCTGCAGACACACAAACAAGTTGACAAAGGGAAGATGCCATTCACTTACTCCGAGTGTAGGGAGGAATTCATTCTATCAGATAAACTGGTCAAACATCAGAGAGTTTAACTGGTAAAAGATATTTTAAATGCCCATTTTAAATTTTAAATGGGGAGGCGCTATGCAGGTTCTGGGGACCTGATGTCCTATCAATGTATTCTTATTGTCGAAAAACCATTGATGTGTTCTTGATGCGGGAGTGTGTAGAGGTAACCAGCGCAATTCACTATGCACTGACGCACTAGGTTGTAGTCCAACAGGTTTATTTGGAAATACAAGCTTTTGGAGCGCTGCTCCTTCATCAAGTAGCTAGTGGGGCAGAGTGTTAGGACACAGAATTTATAGTAAAAGATTCTGCTGAATTATAACCTGGTGTTGTGTGATTTTTAACTTTGACCACCCCAGCCCAACACCAGCACCTCCACACCATAGCTACCATCGACACCACCAATTGCCAGCTCAGAGTGGAGAGGGTCTCCAAGAAGATCATGCATATTGACAAAAGGATCTTTTATTATAAATTCTGAATCCTACAATCCCACTCCGAAAGCTTGTACTTCCAAATGCATCTGTTGGACAATTTCCTGGTGTTATGTGACATTTAACTTTGCCCACCCCAGTCCAACACTGGCTTTTCCATATCATGGCACTCACAATAGGAAGAGGCAGTTCACTTTCTCCACGCATGAGAACAGATTCGTTCAGTCATCCACCTTCCTGAAACATTCCCAAAATCATATTGGGGAGATACATCTGATATGCCTAGAGTGTGACAAGTACTTTCAAGGTTCCGGCAACTGATGCCCCATCAGCATTTTCAGATTTGTTGAGGAACTCTTATGAGGGACTATGTCAGGAATGAATTGCCCATGTACAAACCATATGGATTTCATCTGAACAGAGAGCATTTACAGAATGCTAAGAATGGTCAAGGATATTCTTTAGGCAGAGGAAACTTTGTGGTGGAGTTCCCCAGGGGTTTGCATCGAGACCCTTTTCCAGAGCACAATTACAAAGTTTACAGACAGCCAGAAACATCGGAGAATTATAAGCTGTAAGGACAGTGTACAACTTCAAAAGGATATTGACGATAGGTGGAATGGGTGGATAGATAACAGATGAAGTTCAGAAACAACATGGACAATCTAAAATATACAGTGACTGCTGTAAAAATCACACAACACCAGGTCATAGTCCAACAGGTTTATTTGGAAGCAGTAGCTTCTGGAGCGCTGCTCCTTAGCTACCTGATGAAGGAGCAGCGCTCCAAAAGCTAGTGCTTCCAAATAACCCGGTTGGACTATAACCTGGCATTGTGTGATTTTTAACTTTGTCCACTCCAGTCCAACACCAGCACCTCCACATCATACTATAAAGGGAGCAGAGGGACCTAGATGCATATGTGCATCAGTCAATAAAGATGGCAGGACAGGTAGACAGAGCGATTAATGAAACTAATAGTATACTAGGCTTTATTACTATGGGCATAGGTGAGAAGGAGCTATGCTGAGCTTGTCTAAGGCACTAATTAGACCTCAGCTGGAATATTGTGTACAGTTCTGGGTGCTGTACTTCAGGAAAAAAAGAGAACTGATTGAGAGAGTGCAGAAGTTTACCAGAATGGTTCCAGGTATAAGGAATTTGTTGCAAAGATAATGCAAAGAAACTGGGGCAGTTTTCATGACAGGAGAAGGATCAAAGGAGATTTGATTGAAGTTTTCAAAATCATGAGTCATCTAAATGCAGGAGATAGGGAGAAACTGTTTCTGTTTATAAATGGATCAAGAACCAAAGGGCATAACTTAAAAGTGAAATGCAAAAGAAGCAAATGCAAGGTGAGGGAAACCTTTCTCATAATGAATAGTTAGGTTTTGGAATGTGGGACCAGTGGGGTTCTGTCCTGGTGGCGGTTGGAGGGGCGGGGTTCAAGGGTGGAGGATCGGGAAGTGGAAGAGATGCGGTGGAGGGCATCGTCGATCACGTCGGGGGGGAAATTGCGGTCCTTGAAGAAGGAGGCCATCTGGGATGTGCGTTTTTGGAACTGGTCCTCCTGGGAGCAGATGCGGCGGAGTCAAAGGAATTGGGAGAATGGGATGGCGTTTTTGCAGGGGGCAGGATGGGAGGAGGTGTAGTCCAGGTAGCTGTGGGAGTCGGTCGGTTTGTAGTAGATGCAATTTCCCCCCCGACGTGATCGACGATGCCCTCCACCGCATCTCTTCCACTTCCCGATCCTCCACCATTGAACCCCGCCCCTCCAACCGCCACCAGGACAGAACCCCACTGGTCCTCACCTACCACCCCACTAACCTCCATGCACAGCGCATCATCCGCCATCATTTCCGCCACCTCCAAACGGACCCATCACCAAGGATATATTTCCCTCCCCTCTCCTATCAGCATTCCGTAAAGACCACTCCCTCCGTGACTCCCTCGTCAGATCCACACCCGCCACCAACCCAACCTCCACTCCCGGCACCTTCCCCTGCAACCGCAGGAGGTGCAAGACTTGCGCCCACACCTCCCCTCTCACCTCCCTCCAAGGCCCCAAAGGAAACTTCCATATCCGCCACAGATTCACCTGTACCTCCACACATATCATCTATTGCATCCTCTGTACCCGATGTGGCCTCCTCTATATTGGGGAGACAGGCCGCCTACTTGCGGAGCGTTTCAGAGAACACCTCTGGGACACCCGGACCAACCAACCCAACCACCCTGTAGCTCAACATTTCAATTCCCCCTCCCACTCCACCAAGGATATGCAGGTCTTTGGACTCCTCCATCGTCAGACCACAGCGAAACGACGGTTGGAGGAAGAACGCCTCATCTTCCGGCTAGGAACCCTCCAACCACAAGGGATGAACTCGGATTTCACCAGTTTCCTCATTTCCCCTCCCCCCAGCCTGTCTCAGTCAAATCCATCAAATTCAGCACCGCCTCCCTAACCTGCAATCTTCTTCCCGACCTCTCCGCCCCCACCCCAATCTGTCCTATCACCCTCACCTTGACCTTTTTCCACCTATCACATTTCCGACGCCCCTCCCCCAAGTCCCTCCTCCCTATCTTTTATCTTAGCCTGCTGGACAAACTTTCCTCATTCCTGAAGAAGGGCTAATGCCCGAAACGTCGATTCTCCTGTTCCCTAGATGCTGCCTGACCTGCTGCGCTTCTCCAGCAACACGTTTCCATCTCTGATCTCCAGCATCTGCAGACCTCATTTTCTCTTTTGGAATGCTTCCTAGGAGTGTGGTAGCAGCATCTTTTAGCAAGACATTCAAGTTAGGATCAGATAATTATGTGAATAGAAACAATATGCAGGGCTAAGTGGAAAGGCAAGAGAATGACACTGGTCATGTTGCTCATTTGGAGAGCCAGTGCAGATATAATGGGCAGGGTGGTCTCCTTTTGTATCATAATTCTGTGGTTCTAGATGCTCGCTGAGCTGGAAGGTTCATTTTCAGACATTTTGTCACTAGGTAGCATCATCAATGAGCCGAAAAATGTGTTGCTGGAAAAGTGCAGCAGGTCAGGCAGCATCAAAGGAGCAGAAGAATCGACGTTTCGGGCATAAGCCCTTCTTCAGGAATCCAGCAACACATTTTTCAGCTCTGATCTCCAGCATCTGAAGTCCTCACTTTCTCCTCATCAGTGAGCCTCCAGGTGAAGCACTGGTGGCATGACACACTTTCTATTTGTGTTTAGGTTTCCTTGGGTCATTGATGTCATTTCCTGTGGTGATGTCACTTCCTGCTCATTTTCTCAGGGGATAGTAAATGGGATCCAAGTCAGTGTGTTTGTTGATAGAGTTCTGGGGTTGGAATGCTTATAGGATGGTTCTATTTTGATTTTTCCATCCATTCTGCTGTTTGCCTGTTCAACCAAAATTGGAGGTGTAGTGGACAGCGAAGAGGGTCACCTCAGATTACAACAGGATCTGGACTAGATGGGCCAATGGGCTGAGAAGTGGCAGATTGAGTTTAATTCAGATAAATGCGAGGTGCTGCATTTTGGGAAAGCAAATCTTAGCAGGACTTATACACTTAATGGTAAGGTCCTAGGGAGTGTTGCTGAACAAAGAGACCTTGGAGTGCAGGTTCATAGCTCCTTGAAAGTGGAGTCGCAGGTAGATAGGATAGTGAAGAAGGCGTTTGGTATGCTTTCCTTTATTGGTCAGAGTATTGAGTACAGGACATTGGTTAGGCCACTGTTGTAATATTGCGTGCAATTCTAGTCTCCTTCCTATCGGAAAGATGTTGTGAAACTTGAAAGGGTTCAGGAAAGATTTACAAGGATGTTGCCAGGGTTGGAGGATCTGAGCTACAGGGAGAGGCTGAACAGGCTGGGGCTGTTTTATAGAGGTTTACAAAATTATGAGGGGCATGGATAGGGTAAATAGACAAAGTCTTTTTCCTGGGGTCAGGGAGTCGAGAACTAGAGAGCATAGGTTCAGGGTGAGAGGGGAAAGATATAAAAGAGACCTAAGGGGCAACGTTTTCACGCAGAGGGTGGTACGTGTATGGAATGAGCTGCCAGAGGATGTGGTGGAGGCTAGTACAATTGCAACATTTAAGAGACATTTGGATGGGTATATGAATAGGAAGGGTTTGTAGGGATATAGGCCAGGTGCTGGCAGATGGGATTAGATTGGGTTGGACCGAAGGGTCTGTTTCCATGCTGTACATCTCTATGACTCTATGACTCCACGCATCCTGATCAGGTTCACCTCATAGATCAGTCATACTGCGATTGATGGCAAGCCTGATATAACACAGAAATCAGAATGTAGTAGTTAAGAGAAGCTACTCAAGACAGTCAAAGTTGGGAAGTAGATGGAAATGTGTTGCTGGAAAAGCGCAGCAGGTCAGGCAGCATCTAGGGAACAGGAGAATCGACGTTTCGGGCATTAGCCCTTCTTCAGGAATGGGGTTCAGGAAAGGGTTCAGGAAAGGGTTCAAGGAAAGGGCTAATGCCCGAAATGTCGATTCTCCTGTTCCCTAGATGCTGCCTGACCTGCTGCGCTTTTCCAGCAACACATTTCCATCTCTGATCTCCAGCATCTGCAGACCTCACTTTCTCCTCAAAGTTGGGAAGTAGTGTTCCACTTCCATGGTTAACACTGAGCCCACTGTTCCTAATAATATGTAAAAGTTTGGACATCAGAAATCTGAATTCCAATTTTAAAAATTGGAGACAGAATTCCAATAAACTGCAAACAGAAATTTGAAATGAATAAAGCATGGTAGCTCAGCATATTAAATCTCAATTCCTTTGCTGACTGAACAAGTCATGAGGAAGTGATAAACTTCTTTATTGAGGAATTAACTGATTATCAAATTGTGATGCAAAGTTAACAGTGAGGAGGACTGTAAAAGGTACACATCAATAAAACGGGAAAATCCTGGTAACCTGTCGCAGGTACCATCTTATTTGCATATCAAACATTTGTTGTAATTGTACCAGCATTTAACAGCTCCTGTGAACTGTTCTTTAAAATGCATAGATTGACGACTTTTTCTTATTCATCCATGAGATATGGGTATTGCTGACTAGTCCAATATTTGTTGCCCATCACTAATTGACCTGCAGATAGTGATGCTGAGCCGTCTTCTTGACTGACTGCAGTCTATGTGGTGTAGGGACATTCACAATGCTCTTGGGTGGGGGGAGGGGTCCAGGATTTTGACCCAGCGACAGTGAATATATTTCCAAGTTAGGATGGTGAATATCTTGCAGGATCACTTAAATCTGCTGATGTTCCTATGAATCTGTGGCTGTTGCTCTTACAGAAGGTCGAGGTCATAGCTTTAGAGGTGAGTTACTTACTGTAGAATTCCAAGTCTCTGACTTACTATTAAAGACAAGTAATTGTTGATGCTGGCTTGAAACAATTGCCTCAGGGCTGTGACAAAATTACGCTGAAAACTTCACAAACCACTTACATTTTCAAACTATAAACTTAACCCTGCTGTTTCAGTTTCAATGGCTCTTACAATAATAATGGGGGTCTTCAATAATCAGGTCGACGAAAAAATCAGATTGGTAGTGGATCGCAAGTAAAGGAATTCACAGAATGTCTTCAAGATGGTTTTTTGGAGTAGCTTGTGGTTGTGGTTCCCCAGCAGGGAGCAGGAAATTCTGGATTTTGTGCTGGACTGGAGATGGAGGAGAAGCTGCTGGGGTGAGCCCCAAAGACTTTGGAATCCTGTTGGGCCATGCAATGTCCAATGTGAAACTGTTAAAGAGAGAGAAATTGTAGGGGTGTTCAAGTTACTAAATTGACACTGTTCATATAAAGTAACAGGATATTGTTTTAAGGACAAATATTGTTGAAGATGCTATCAATCTACTTTGGATTTGAATGCCACTGATGATAGGAACTCTTCAGTATAGAAGATGATTTTTGACCACCTTGAACTGCTGCAGTCTGTGTGGTGAAGCAGCTTACACAGTGCTGTTAGGTAAGGAGTTAAAGGATTTTACACAGAGCTGATAAAGGTATGGTGATGTCCATTCAAACCAGCAACAACAGTTCAGCTTCAACACCAGCTTCTCTATCTCTGTCTCTCTTCATCCCTCCTTCCAGAGAGGCCAGACTCTTCTGTTGGTTACATTGGTTGCAACTTCCCTTCCCTGAAGGATATCAGCAACTTGATTTTTAAAAAAATGTCAATCCAGCAGCTTTTATGTCACTTTCTCCGAGTGCTGGCTGCCCAAACTACCAGCTGTCCTTCACAGTCTGCCTTTGTATTTTTTGTTGGTTCTCTCTCACTCCGTTTTCTCCTGTTTTACATTAATTTTACAGGGTACTTGAATGAGATGATTTGAAGTCAGACAGCTAAAACAATACATCACATAAGCATTTGCCACAATTTTATGTAACATCCATATTTTTGGATGATTAATATGGAAAGCATAAGCAGTATTCACATCTGAGGTAAACTATGGAAATGTGGAGACTGTGGGGAGGGATTCAGATTCCCCTCTGAGCTGGAAAGGGATTCACTTGCTCATCAGGGCTGCTACCACACCAATGGGTTCATACCAGGAAGAGGCCATTCACCTGCTCCTGACGTGAAAAAGAATTCACCTAGTTGTCCAACCTGCTGAAACACCAGCAAGTTCACACTGAGGAGAGACCTTTTCACTGCCTGGAGTGTGGAAAGTTCTTTAAAAGTTCTGGAGACCTGACGCATCACGAATGTCTTCACAGTGAGGAGAAACCATTCCAGTGCTCTGTCTGCAGCTCTGCATTCAAACAAACTGAGGACCTCACTGTGCACCAGCGAAGCCATACTAGGAAGAGACCGTTCAGCTGCCCTGAGTGTGAGAAGAGATTCACTCAAACATCTGCATTGCTGACACACCAACACATTCAAACTGTGAGGAAGCCATTTGCCTACCTAATTTGTGCAAAGGGTTTCACTGATTTATCTATCCTTTTCAAACACCAGCAAGTTCACACTGATAAGAGACCATTTAAATATTCAGATTGTGGCAAGTGCTATAAAAGTTCCTGGGAACTGCTGTCCCATCAACGCACTCACACGGATAACATATCTTTTAAATGCTCAGATTGTGGGAAATGCTGTAAAAGGTCTGGGGAACTGATGTGCCAAAAAATGTGTACACACTGATGAGAGACATTTGGATGCACTCACTGTGAGACTGGATTCAGACAATCGTATATACTCTCAGTACACCAGCGAGAGCACACTGGGGCGAAACCATTCACCTGCTCTGACTGTGGGAAGACCTTCACTAAGTCATCCACCCTGAGGACACACCAGCGAGTTCATACTGGGAGAGGCTGTTCACCAGCTTCCAGTGTGAGAAGACATTCATGACTTCATCTACCCTGCTGAAACACCAGCTGTTTCATCAATAACTACAGGAATTCTATTTGGCTGTTTCTTTCACTGAGGACTGAACTATATTGACTGGAGCCTGTTTCTGTTGATATCAATAATCTCTAGCTCAGATGTTGGTGTTAGTACATTAGATAAAGTTAAATAAACCAACCTTATTTGAAATGCTCTCCCAATAAATACAAGGAACTCATGGATGTTCTTAGTCACTAAGAATGAGTAAATCTGAAATAATCTGATCAGCTGCTTCCATCCTTTCCAGGTGCCCACTGGACCAAACTGTTTCTCACATATTTCCTTGTCTGAGCCTGGATTCACATCTTTCTCCATTTGCTCTCGATAGAACCACTTGATAAAGCCATGCCAACTCAGCCCTGTTTCATCACGTACTTCCAAGTACTCTACAATCTCAGCCTTAATAATGGACTTGACAGTCTTACCAATAATTGAGGTCAGGGTGCCAAGCCTATAATTTATTTTCTTCTGCTTCCCTCCTCAAACAGATATGCTATGTTAACCATTTTCCAGTCTTCTGGGACCCTCCCTGACCCCAATGATTCCTGAAATATCACCACCAATGCATCTACAATCTCCTCAGCTATCGCCTTCAGAACTTTGGTGTGTCGTGCAATTGGTCTGGATGATTTCAGCTTTGCCAGCACCTTCTCCTTAGTAATGGCCACTACACTCACCACTGCCCCCTGATTCTCTTGAGATTCTGGTATGCTGCTGGTGTCTTCCACTGTGAAAACGGATGCAAAGTACCTGTTCAGTTCCTCCACCATTGCTTTGTTTCCCATTACTATTTCTCCAGCCTCATTTTTCAGTGGTCCAATATCCACTCTTCCCTCTCTGTTACCTTTTTATATATCTTTAAAAAAACTCTTGCAATCTTCTTTTATAATACTAGTTAGCTGACCCTCAAATTTCACCTTGTCCCCGCTTACAGATTTTTTTAGTTATCCTCTGCTAGTTTTTAAAGGCTTCCCACTAATCTTCACCACGTTGTCTGTTTTTTCCTTTGTATTTATGCTGTCCCTGAATTCCCTTGTCAGCCACGGTTGCTTCATCCTCCCTTTAGTATTCGTTTCTCCTTCCTTGGGATGAATTTATGATGTGCCTTCCAAATTACTCCCCAGAAACTATTGCTGTTCCACCAATCTTCCTTGTTCAGCTTTCCTTCCAATCAATTCTTGCCAGCTCCTCCCTCATCTTTGGAGTTACCTTTACTCAAATGTAATACCATTACAGCTGATTATATCTTTTCCTTGTCAAACTGCAGGGTGAACTCTATCATATTATGGCCACAAGCCCCAGGGGTTCCTTCACCTTCAAGTCTTAAATTGTGCCTGCCTGTGGCAGCACGGTGGCTCAGTGGTTAGCACTGCTGCCTCACAGCACCAGGGACCCAGGTTCGATTCCAGCCTCAGGGGAGTTTGCACATCCTCCCCGTGTCTGCATAGGTTTCCTCCGGGTGCTCTGGTTTCCTCCCACAGTCTAAAGATGTGCAGGTCAGGTAAATTGGTCATACTAAAATTGCCCATAGAGTTAGTCAGGGGTAAATACAGAGGAGGGGAATGGGTCTGGGTGGGTTACTCTTCGGAGGGTTGATGTGGACTTGTTGAGCTGAAGGGCCTATTTCCACACTGTAGGGATTGTGAACAATTCTGAACAAAACCGTGCAACCAGGGACCAACATCTGCAACCAACATGCACCCAGATACAAACCATCTTTTAATTACTGTGTCTAGATTTCCAACCTCTGGCTTTCCAAGCTTTGTCCTATGAGCACCTGTAATACAATCATAATAAAACAGTGTGGCTGCTGGACATCTGCAATGAGAAAATCCTGAAAAAAATTCAGCACGTCAGGCAGTGGAGACAGAAACAGTAATGGCCTAGTGGTCTTATTGCTTGCCTGTTAATCAGAGATCCAGATAATGTTCTGAGGACCCTGGGTCAAATTTGAATTCAATTAAAAAAAACTGGAATTAAGAGTCTAATAATGACCATGAATCCATTGCCAATTGTTGGAAAACTCCATCTGGTTAACTAATGTCCTTTAGGGAAGGAAACTACCATCCTTACCTGGTCTGGCCTACATGTGTCTCCAAACCTGATGTTGCTGACTCTTAACTGACCTCATCCTGTGCATGAATATAAACTATTTCATGGTATATCGGATAAAATATAGGGAGTGTAAAACAGTGCAGAATTTGTTGCTCAATAATCTCAGAAGTGGAAGAGGATGGACTATACAGGAGAATTAAAAACAATTTCTGGCTTTTGAACGATCCTGTGGGAAAGTCAAGCTGGTAAATTAGGAGGTTAGGCAGTTGAGGAAATCTGACCAATAAAACTCTGCACATGAGTTAGGTGGCCCCATTGTGAGAGACAGAGGAGGCTAAACAATATCAGAGAGATGATCAGGGGGGACAGAGGTGAAACAGAGCAATTCAGATTTACTGGAAAGGGGTCACATCAGCCCCAGAGCCATTGATTCTGTCCCAAATAACAGGGCACAGCACTGAAAACCCTGAACAGATCATACACCCTGAATAAAGGGACAAGACTGGAGCAGACGTTGGTGCATGATGACATCAAAACATGTAGGGTGTTTCACATTAAGGTGATTGGCGGCCGCTGCAAACCAATAGGAAGTGAACGCGGTTCTGGAAGAACCAATGCCCTTGGTGTTCCAAACCATCAGTGTGACTGAGGGGCGGGGCTGGAATACCGAGCCGGGGCTGTTGGTCCCCCAACCAATCGGAGTGAATGAGAGGCGGGGCTGGAAGACCGAGCCCGGGCGGTTGGTTCTCCAATTGAGTGCGTGAGGTAAATAACACCAAAGAAAACAATTTGCTGGAAAAATTCACCTCTGGCGGCGTCCGAGCAGGGAGGCAAAATGTTTCGACTTTAGTGATCCTCCTTCAGATGCTGTCAGGCCTGTTGATGTTCTCCAAAGGTAATGGTCGTCACTGCTTCACTTCAATGGTCCCCGGCTTGAAAAACGGTGAATTTCTCCTAAAAATAACAGTTCCTGCTTGTTTCAATATCGCCTCTTTCTCTCATGGTGCCTACGGGACTGGGAAGGACAGTGTGACTGGGCATTACTGGTGCTGAGCAGATTGCTACAACATCCAAGAGACGGTCCCACTCTTGAGAGCTATGCTGTATAAAGCCAGCCCACCCAAGGGACAACTCTGGAACAAGGAGAGCTCCCTGACCCCATCACTTGATGGTTCCCTCCAATAGCTGCACATCCAATCGAGCAGCAATGTTCTTTAGGACAATAGAGTCATTGAACTACACAACATGGAAACAGACCCTTCCGTCCAACTCGCCCATGCCAACCAGGTGTCGTAAATTAATCCAATCCCATTTGCCAGCACATGGCCCACATCCCTCCGTTCATAAACCCATCGAAATGCCTTTTAAATGTTGCAATTGTAATCTCTCTGCTGTCTCAGCAGGGTCGATGAGTGAGCTAACTGTTTTTCTCACATGGAGCAGGTAAATTCTTTCTCTCTGGTGTCAACTTGCTGGTGTACTGAAAGTTTGAATGATCACCTGAACCCAGTCCCACAGTGAAAACATCTGAAAGGTCTCTCATTGCGTGAACATGTTGATGGGGCATCAGTTCCACAAAACTTCGATAGCACTTCCCACACACTAGACATTTGAAAGTTCTTTCCTCAATGTGAGCACATTGATGATGAAACAGTCCCCAGGAACTTGTATTCCTGCAGTGTGAGCATTTAAAAGGTCTCTCCTCCATGTGAACATGTTGATGGGACACAGTCCCACAGAATTCCTAAAGCACTTTCCAGTCAGAGCATTTGAACGGTCTCTCCTCAGAGTGAACATGCTGATGACAAGTCAGTCCCCAGGAGCTTGTGTAGCATTTTCCACAGTCTGGGCATGTAAAAGATCTCTCCGCAGTGTGAACTTGCTGGTGTCTCAGTAGGTTGGATGAACGAGTGAATCCCCTCCCACACTCTGAGCAGCTGAACGGTTTCTTCCCAGTGTGTGAACCTGCTGGTGCTCCATGAGGTCAGATGATCGCCTGAACCCAGTCCCACAGAGAGAGCACCTAAACGCTTTCTCCTCAGAGTGAACACGTTGGTGGGACATCAGATCCCTGGAGGTTTTGTAGCATTTCCCACAGGCTGGGCATTTAAAAGGTCTCTCATTAATGTGAGCAAGTTGGTGGGACATTAGGTCCCTGGAAGTTTTATAACACATCCCACAGTTTGGGCACTTCAAAAGTCTCTCCTCTGTGTGAGCACGTTGATGGGCCACCAGGTCCCCAGACATTTTATAGTATTTTCTACAGTCTGGGTATTTAAAAGGTATCTCATTAGTATGAGCATGTTGATGGGACGTCAAGTCCCTGGAAGTTTTAAAGCATTTTCCACTGTCCATGCATTTAAAATGTCTGCCCTCAGCGTGAACACATTGATGGCACAACAGTCCCCCAGAAAGTTTACAGCACTTCTTGCCGACCATACATTGAAATGGTCTCTCCTCAGTGTGAATGAGCTGGTGTTGCAGCAGGTTAGATGACTGAGTGAATCCCTTCCCACACACTGTGCAGGTGAATGGCCTGTTACTGGTGGGACTGTGCCCAGCTCAGAAGGGGAAATGCATTCCTCCCCACAATCACCACATCTCCAGTTTCTCCTCAGTTTCATCTGGGGCTGAAATATTTCCCACTGGTTATGATGTGTTTGGTTCAGCCTCAGATAGTTGCCAGGGAGAGGGATGGAGTCAGTGGCAAGGCAGTGGAGTTTGTGTTGGGGAATGAAGACAAAGGTCTCAGTTTTGCCAGGATTTAATTGAAGGAAATTTCTGTTCCACCAAGACTGGATGTCAGAGAAGTCAGGACAGTGTGTGACCTGGAGGGAACCGGGAGGTGATGGTGTCCACATCTGGTTGCTACCGTGCTCCACCTCGGTGATGGAGGCTGACGGTTTGGAAGATTCTGGCAAAGCTCTGGTTAATGTATGGGTGTCGAACATCCCTCTCCTTCAGTCCCTATCTTCACACAGAAGCCTGAGTCTTGTAAGAGATTCTCTCTCACTCTCTTGTTTTTTGTTTGACATCAACTTCAGAGGGGAAAGTGAGGTCTGCAGATGCTGGAGATCAAAGTTGAAACTTTATTGCTGGAACAGCACAGCAGGTCAGGCAGCATCCAGGGAACAGGAGATTCGACGTTTCGGGCACAGGCCCTTCTTCAGGAACTTCAGAGGACATTAGAAGGTGAAGATTTTCAAACCAACCATCCCTCATGATCTGATGGAATCGCCCATTTTGTCACAAATGGAACTCGATCAGATTTTAAACATGAAAGGATAAAGCTCTGTTCACACTGGAGAGAAACTGTACACTTGGGTGTGTGGACAAGACTTCAGCCAATCATCACAGCTCACAAACCACAAATGCAGAATTGGAAAATGTGGTGCTGGAAAAGCACAGCAGATCAGGCAGCATCTGAAGAGCAGGAGAATCAATGTTTCAGGCATAAGCCCTTCATCAGGAATGACTTATGCCCAAAACGTCAAATCTCCTGCTCCTCAGGTGCTGCCTGACCTGCTGCGCTTTTCCAGCACCACATTTTTCGATTCTGATCACCAGCATCTGCAGTCCTCACTTTCTCCAAACCACAAATGCAGCCAAACTTGGGAGAAACTGTGCGGATTGTGGAGAGGAATTAATTTCCAATGTGTGGGAAGGGATTCACTCAGTCATATACAACACCAGCTCTGGTGCATGGACTGCAGGAAGTTCTGCGGGACTGTTGTGCCATCAAACACATGTCCCCATCACCACCAAGACTTCCACCTCAGTAACATCACTCAACTCCTACTAATCTCTGTGCATCTGCTGCTGAAACTCTCATTGAATGCTTTGTTACCTCTGGACTTAATTATCGTAATGCTCTCCCTACCATTCTCTCACATTCCCCTCTCTGCACTTGCCTTATTCCTCTGCTTCTGTTAATGAGTGAACTTGAGCTCTGTTTAGTGTTTTATCGTTCCTTCCATTGCCTGTATCCGAATGAAGGTTTACCACTGCCCATTCTCCCAGTCATGTGCTGCTACCTTTATCTTCCCACACAAGCTCTCACAATGCTGTAGGGGAAGGAGTTACAGGTTATTGTTATTCACCCAATGATGTAATCCAGTGAGGCCATCCAAAACTCTACTGTGCAGGTGAGTATTTGCACTACATCTTGTTCACCTACCATCCCATGCTCACGCAGCTAAATTTTAAACTTTTCATCTTTCTAATCAAACCTCTTGTTAGTCTCTTCTGTATCTATCTCTGTAATGTCCTCCAGCCCTCTCAAAGGCAATTAGGGCTGGCCAATAAATGCTAACTCAGCCAGCACTGCCCACATCCCAAGGACGAATTTTCAAAATGCCTTTTGAGATATCTGCATTACCTCTAGTTCCAACCTCCTGAGCATTTTCAATTTTAACTGTTTGGTGTTCTCAATCTTCAGCTGCCAAGGCCATAAACTGTGAAATCTTTGCACTAAACCTCTCCCTTTCCCAGGCTCAGTTTTGCACTTTAAGATACTCCTTGTAAACTACATATTTGACCAAAAAACATTTTGTCACCTTCCTAATATCACATTATGTGACGGAGTCAAAAGTTGCTTTCTAATAATCCTGAGGAAAAGTTTGGAAGTTTCCATTCTGTGAAAGCCACTACATTGATATAAATTGTCATTGATTTCGACTCAACAAACAACTCCTTACCTTATGGCATTGTGGGAGCTACTAAGGGAAGATAATTACCAGCAGCAACGGTCCAGTGATGTTCAGCTGAAAAAGCATCATTTAGAGAGTCAATGGTAGTAACAATAAAATATTTTTGTTCATGTTTTTCCCTTTCCCCCATGCTACATGCTGTTCAATGCTGTCAAACGTCAAGGGTTAAAATTGGATCAGGCTGGGAATTGAGCTCAGGAATGACGATGGGAAATTTACCTGGTCCCATCAGAGTGTTGCAGATAGCTCTAAAACGTTATGATGTCACTAATGTAACTGGTAATGAGGTGCAGCTCAGTGTTGATGTGTTGCTAAATGACTGCACAACCTCGGTGCTGGGCCCAAAGACATATGAGGCTAACACTGTTTAAAGCAGCCTGCACGAGTTAAAGACAACCCTGTCCCTCTGAAAGGAGCAGGGGCTGGAACTCAAGAAGATTCGCTGGGTAGCATGAGGAGTGTTGCCAAGGTGGAGAGTTTGAGCTATAGGGAGAGGCTGAAAAGGCTTGGGCTATTTTCCCGAGAGTGTATAGAAGTTTATAAGATCATGAGGGGCATGGATAGGATAAATAGATAAGGTCATAAGCTAAAGGTGAGAGGGGAAATATTTAAAAGGGACATAAGGGAAACCTTTTCATGCAGTAGATGCTGCATGTATGGAATAAGCTGCCAGAGGAATTGGTGGAGGCTGATACAATGAATGAGTAGATAAATCGGAAGGGTTTAGAGGGATGCTGGCAAATGGGACTAGGTTAGGTTCGGATATCTGGTTGGCATGGATGAGTGGATCCAAGGGTCAGCTTCCCTGCTGTACAACTCTATGACTCTCTGACCTTGGACAGTTACACCCATTATTGGAATCCCTGCCCTCCCCTTCACTGTTTGATCACACAGCATTGCCCTTTGATGTGAAGGGCACTGCTTGTCACTGGCCACTTGGGTATTTCTTTGCTTCCTGGTGGTGGAAATTGAATAAAGATTCATGCACCTTGTGTCTTTCACTGTGTCTTACACCTGCACACACACAACATGGGTGCGGGGGAATAAATAAGCACTACCGCAGTTAGGTGTGGCGGTAGAGAGAAAAAAAGAAAAATAACTCAGAGTGTCAGGCATTCTGTTCACTGTGAGAGCTGGCTCTGATGGAGCTAGATCAGTGTCAAAAAACAATACACCCATTATTGGAGACAGATTAAGTTCAGCAATGACAGAGAGTTGATCAGGGAGAGCAGCAACAAAACAGAGTAATAGTGCCATGGACCAGGCCAGACCCCCTCAAAACATGTCAAGGAAATAGCCAGACCCTAACTTTTCTCGTTGTTTTATGCAGGAATTCCAGGAGTGAATCAGCTGGTCCAACCACTTAGTTTTAAACTAAACAATTTATTTGCAAGATTACCGAACAAAACACAAATAAGAGCGAACAGAATGTAGAATAATGTAACTATTTAAAAACCCAACCAATCCTATCGCAACTTAATGATGCTATTCCAAATGCCTGCAATAGTCCCCATAAACACCCACTTGGCAAAAAGGAAAAATCAGACACAGGTTCTTACAGGAGAGAGAGATGGCAGAGAGATTCAGCATGGAACACCTTCTTCCATGTAGCTGTTTCTTTGACCAGCTTAAACTGACTAGCAGCTCTGAACATCCAGACTGCTAAAAACCGAAACCAGAGTAAAGCTGAGCCAGGAGAACTGGCCACTCCCCTTTCATTGATCAAGTTTTTTTTAATGCTGAAAAGCTTCTTCAAGTAGATAAACGCAGAAAAAACTGCACCTCTGTATTTACAACCCCTCTGAAAAAAAAACCCAAGGACAACCTAACTTTGCTAAAGGAGCAGCATTGTCACACCTACCCCTCAAAAAAGGACAAGCAATATGCGAAGTGGCTTCATTTTAAAACCTCTTAATCTTAAACTGTTAGTACATTACAACACGCATATACATTACACTAACTGTAGACACGCAAACTACTACATTCTGTTTCAGTCGGTTTACTCCTGCCACCGAACGCCTCCGTTTCTCATTCAGGTCTCAACAATGTGTAGGCAATGATGTTTTCTCGTTCTGCCACATGCACAGTTTTGAAATTGAATGGCTGTAACAACAAGCTCCATCTAAACAGTGTGAAATTTTTGTCCTTAAATTTTGTCACAAACTTCAATGCGTTGTGATCAGTGCATATGATTGTCTCAGATACATTACTGGTGACATAAACATTGAAATGTTATAACACCAACACCAAACTCAAAGTCTTCTTCTCAACTGATGAATGTTCAATTTCCTGGAGAAATACCCGATAGGTTTTTCTATCTTCTTGTCGTCTTCTTGCAAGAGCATAGCACTGACACCCACATCACTCGCATCAATAGCGAACTTGAATGGCTTTGTGTAATTAGGTGTGGTTAACACTGGGGCAGTGGTTAACACAGCTTTCAGGCTGTCAAATGCCTTCTGACAGTCTGCTGTTCATTGAAACTTCTTGCCTTTCTTTAGCAATTCAGTGAGTAGAGCAGCCACTCTGTTAAGACTTGGTACGAATATCTGATAAAATCCATTCAATCCAGGAAGTGCTCTTTTTGTCGATGGTATGGGAAGCTCCCCAATTACCTTGGTTTTTGCATCCCATGGGGCCATTTGTCCATGTCCAATAACATGGCCCAGGAAGGTGACTTGGGCTTTGGCAAATTCACTCTTAGCCAGATTTGTCACCAAGCCTGCCTCCTGACGTCATTTGAAGAAGTCTGACAAATGTTGCAAACTTTTCTTCCATGTGTGACTAAAAATCATCAGGTCATGTATATATATATATGACACAATTGGGTAATTCGGAAATGACCTTATTGGTTAGCCTCTGAAATGTGGCTGGCACCTTTTCCATACCAACTGGCATGACTTTAAATTGACACAGTCCATTCGGCGTTATGAAAGCCAAAATTGTCTTTGTTCTTGGGGTGGTACGGTGGCTCAATGGTTAGCACTGCAGCCTCCCAGTGCCAGGGACCTGGGTTTGATTCCAGACTCGGGTGACTGTGTGGAGTTTGCATGTTCTCTCTGTGTCTGTGTGGGTTTCCTCCGGGTGCTCCGATTTCCTCCCATGATCCAAAGCTGTGCAGGTCAGGTCGATTGGCCATGCTAAAGTGTCCCATAGTGTTAGATGCATGAGTTAGAGGGAGATGGGTCTGGGTTGTCCTTTGGAGGGTTGGTGTGGACTTGTTGGGCCGAAGGGCCTGTTTCCACACTGTAGGGAATCTAATCTTTTGGACAGAAGTACCTGCCAGTACCCTCTGAGCAAGTCCAACTTAGACATATAAGATGCTTGTCCCATCTTTTCAACATAGTCTTCCAAACATAGAATTCATTATGCATCAATCTCTGTAACTGCATTGTCTTTGCAATAATCCACACATAATTGTTGGGTACCATCTGGTTTTGGCACCATTACTATGGGTGAGCACCAGTCACTGTAACTCACTTTGATTATGTCATCTTGGTGCATGCGTTCAATCTCCTTTTGAGCTTGTGTCAATTTTAGCGGATTATGCTCATAAGGATGTTGCTTAATTAGAGCAGTATCCCCCATATCTACATCATGAACAATTAGATTTGTACTTCCCAGCTTATTACCATATATCTCCCTATGTGATAGCAATAACTCTTCCAGGTCATTTTGATTTGCCTCTGGAAGGTAATTAAGTAATTTATTCCAATTTTTGACAACTTCCTCATGGTCCAATTTAATTTGAGGAATGTCCAATTCAGAATTCTCTGAACTTGGTTCTTCCCTCTGTGTTGTTACCAATAACACAGTCTTCTCTTGCTTTCCTTCCTGTCAAAATACCCTTTGAGCTTATTTACATGACACACTTTGTCAGATTTCTTTCTGTCTAGAGTTCTTATCAAATAGTTCACCCCACTCAATCTCATTTTGATTTGATAAAGTCCACTAAACCTTGCTTTTAAAGGTTCACCTATCACTGGAGGTAACACTAACACCTTATCTTCAATAGCAAAATTGCGATTTTTTGATTTCTTGTCTGCTGACCATTGTACGCTGTGATACTTTTAAATGCTGTCTAGCCAACTCCCTGCTCTATTTAATCGTTCCCCAAAATCTGACACATTGTCCAAATAAGTGGTCTCTGAATTCTGAGTTACCAATTTCCCCTGAATCAATTTTAACAGACCTCTCACTTCATGCCCAAAACTAATGCAAATGAACTGAATTTGGTTGATTCATTTGGTGCGTTCCTGATGGCAAAAATAAAAAAAAATTGAATTCCTTTCTCTGGATAGTCATGACTATAAGCCCTCAATATGGTCCTTAATGTCTGATGCCACCTTGCTAATGCACCCTCCAATTCTGAATGGTGCTATGGACCAAGTCAGACCCCCTCAAAACATTTCAAGAAAGTACCCAGAACCTAAATTTGTTCCTTGTTTTAAGCAGGTAAAACACAGATATTCCAGGAAGGATGCAACTGGTCAAACCACTTAGTTTTAAACAAAACAGAATTTATTTCAAGATTATCGAATGAAACCCAAACATAAGAGATCAGAATACTGAATAACTTAACCTATCAGAAAATCCAACAGATCATCCCAACTTATTAAGCTGTTCCAAATACTTGAAATAACCTCCATAAAAATCCCTTGGCACAGAAGGAAAAATCAAACACAGGGTCTTACAGGAGAGAGAAAGAGAGAGAGGTGGCAGCATGGAACATCTTCCATGTAGCTATTTTGTGGATCAGCAGTCTTAAAACTCCCTGACTGCTTTCAATGAATAGCCAGATTGCCAAAACCAAATCAAACCAGAGAAAAGCTCAACTGGGAGAACTAGTCACTCCCCTTTTATTATATAAAGTGTTTTTTTATGAAAACTTAAAATCTTTTGCCTGAGGCAGTATCTGTTAGCTCTAATCAAATTGGCCCTAAAACATGTCCAAGCCAGACGTTTTGGAATCGCTGCTTTTATGACCTCACTGAAAAAGAAGCCAAGGACAACATAACCTTGTTAAAGGAGCAGCATCGTCACACCTTCCCCCTTAAAAAAAATCAATATCCAAAGATGGCTTCATTTTAAAACCCCTTAATCTTAACTTATTAAGACTGCCACATGAGTTCTCACTACTTCAGGAAGTGAATTTTTGAACTCCTGTCTAAATTGCAACTTCTTAAGTTTAAACTCCCTCTCTTTCTTACTTTCCACTCTCTCCTTTTCTTTCTCTTTCTTTTAGTTCTGCTAAAGCAATTTGTCCTTTTTCCTCTTTCTTCTGCTCTTAATCATAATTCAAACAGCTTCATTTCTTTTGCCCTTTCCTTGTTAGATTGTAGAACATAGAAACCCTACAGTTTGGAAACAGCCTATTTGGCCCACCAAGTCTGTACCAACTCTCTAAAGAGCATTCTACTCAGACCCATCCCCATATCCTTGCATTTCCCATGGCTAACACACCCAGCCTGCACATTTCTGGACACCATGAGCAATTTTGCATGGCCAATCCACCTAACCTGAGTATCTTAGGACTGTGGGAATAAACTGGAGCACCCGATGGAAAGGCACACAGACACAGGGCGAACGTGCAAACTCCACGCAGACAGTCATCCGAGGGTGGAATCAAACCCAGGTCCCTGGTGCTGTGAGGCAGCAGTGCTAATCACTGAGCCTCTGTTCTGCCCCATGTCTTTAGCCTCTAACTCAGGCTGCATCGTTTTCAATTGAACCTTTGCCATCTCTAAAGATTCTGATGGTGTTTTTCAGCAAATTTAAATGCTGAGCTATTGCTGTCATTATCTCTCGTTTCCTCATGGAAGGAGGCAGCTCCAACTCCAGCTCGTCTGCCAATTCCAGCAACCTTTCTTTGTTCATCTTTTGTAAAGCCCCCATAGTCACTTCTTCCATCCCTAGAAAACTCTTAGTGACTGAAAGAGCCATTGCTATCCATAGCACGGTTCAAACCAACCAAAATCAATACCCAGAACAAAAGACACTCACACCTATCACTCACTGTCTTTGAGTTCAGCAACCGTAATCCCAGTTTGAAACTATAGGACAAATCCCACAAAGAGCACCCAGTCTGTTATGGACCAGGCCAGACCCCCTCAAAACAGTTTAAGAAAGTAGCCCAGACTCTAACTTTGCCAGCTGTTTTAAGCAGATGTAGAGTGGATATTCCAGGAGGGATGCAGCTGGCCCAACCACTTAGTTTTGAACAAAGCCGAATTCATTTGCAAGATTACTGAATGAAACACAAACAAAAGAAAACAGAGTACAGAATCAGTTAAGTATTTAAGAACCTAACCGATTCTATCGCAACTTAATGATGCTGTTCGAAATGCCTGCAATAGTTCCCATAAACATTCCCTTGGCAAAAAGGAAAAATCAGACACAGGTTCTTACAGGAGAGAGAGAGATGGCAGAGAGGTTCAGCATGAAACACCTTCTCCCATGTAGCTGTTTCTTTGACCAGTTTAAACTGACTAGCAGCTCTGAACATCCAGACTGCTAAAAAACCCAAACCAAACCAGAGAAAAGCTGAGCCAGGAGAATGGTCACTCCCCTTTCATTGTACAAGTGTTTTGTTTTAAACTTAAAAGCCTCTTCAAGCAGATAAATGCAGCGAAAACAGACCCTCTATCTTTATGATCTTTAAAAAATAACCAAGATCTACCTAACCTTGCTAAAGGAGCATCATCATCACAGTAGATGGACATTGATTCAGATCCACAGTTAAGGGGACACACCAGCCCCAGAGCCATGTCAAGTTTTCACAAATAATGGAGAACAGCACTAGAAGCTAAATCATGTAGGCTACTTGTTCAAAATACAGAAATAATTTCATTGTCTTCAACTTTAAAATCAAATGGCGGAGTCTGCAGCTTGAAAGAAATCAGAAGCACTGAGGTCAGAGGACACTCTCCCAGTTGAGGAAATAACCAGGAATCAGTGTTACTGAGTCTGCGTGTGATAACATCACCCACACGAACACAGAATATTTGAGTCTGCACAAACAAGTGATCACCATGAAGAATGTGAAGTTCTTGTAGACTCAGAGAGATGCACAGCACAGAAACAGACCCTTCAGTCCAACTTGTCCATGCTGACCAGATATCCTAAATGAATCTAATCCCATTTGACCTGGCCCATATCCCTCCAAACCCTTCCTATTCATATCCCCATCTAGATGCCTTTTAAACTGCAATTGTACCAGTCTCGACCACTTCCTCTGGCAGCTCATTCTGTACACGCACCACCATCTGTGTGAAAAAGTTGCCCCTTATGTCCCTTTTATATCTTTTCCCTTTAATCCAAACCTATGCTCTCTAGTTCTGGACTCCCCACCTCAGGGAAACGATCTTGTCTGTTTATCCTATCCATAGTCCTCATGATTTTATAAACCTCTATAAGATCACCCTCACCCTCCAATGCTCCAGGGAAAACATCCCCAGCCTATTCAGCCTCTCCTGATAGCTCAAATCCTCCAACCCTGGCAACATCCTTATAAATCTTTTCTGAACCCTTTCAAGTTTCACAACATCCTTCTGAAAGGAAGTAGACGAGAATTGCATGCGATATTCCAAAAGTGGCCTAACCAATGTCCTGTACAGCTGCAACATGACCTCCCAACTCCAATACTCAATGGTCTGACCAATAAAGGAAAGCATACCAAATGCCTTCTTCACTATCCTATCTGCCTGTAACTCCACTTTCAAGGAGCAATGAGCCTGCACTCCAAGGTCTCTTTGTTCAGTAACACTCCCCAGGACCTTACCATTAAGTGTATAAGCCCTGCACTGATTTGCTTTTCCAAAATGCAGCAATTAAACTCCATCTGCCACTTCTCATCCCATTGGCCCATCTGATCAAGATCCCGTTGTACTCTGAGGTAAACTTTTTTGCTGTCCACTACACTTCCAATTTTGGTGTCATCTGCAAACTCATGAACTATACCTCCTATGTTCACATCCAAATCATTTATATAAATGTTGAAAGGCAATGGACCCAGCAGCGATCTTCGTGGCACACCACTGGTTACAGGCCTCCAGTCGGAAAAACAACCTCCACTACCACCCTCTGTCTTCTACCTTCGAGCCAGTTGTGTATCCATGTGGCTAGTTCTCCCTGTATTCCGTGAGATCTAACCTTGCTAACCAGTCTCCCATGAGATACCTTATCAAATGCCTTACTGAAGCCCATATAGATCAACGTCTACCGCTCTGCCCTCATCAGTCCTCTTTGTTACTTCTTCGAAAAACTCAAACAAGTTTCTGAGATATGATTTCCCACGCACAAAGCCATGCTGACTATCCTTAATCAGTCCTTGCCTTTCCAAATACATGTACATCCTGTCCCTCAGGATTCCCTCCAACAACTTGCCCATCACTGACGTCAGGCTCACTGGTCTATAGTTCCCTGGCTTTTCCTTACCACCGTTCTTCAATTGCGTCACCACGTTAGCCAACCTCCAGTCTTTTGGCACCTCACCTGTGATGATTGATGATACAAATATCTCAGCAAGGGGCCCAGCAATCACTTCCCTAGCTTTCCACAGAGTTCTGAGACACACCTGATCAGGTTTGGGGCATTTATCCACTTTTATGTGTTTCAACACATTCAGCACCTCCTCCTGTAATATGGGTGTGTTTCAAGGTGTCACCATTTATTTCCCAACATCTATTTCCCCCCCAGTTTCGGCGGGGAGGTAACACAAGTCCTGACAAATCTATCCCAACAGTCACTGCATCAGAGGTCAGATCAATTTTCCTTCGTATGAATCCAAGGAAAGCATTGGGACCAGATGGAGTACCAGGCCGTGCACTCAGGGCATGCGCAGACCAACTGGCAGAGGTCCTCTCGGACATCTTCAACCTCTTCGTGCAGTAGGCCACTGGCCCTGCCTGTTTCAAGAGGGCCAACATCATCTTTGTGTCTAAGAAGACTCATGCAGCATGTCTCAATGACTACCACCCAGTGGCCCTAACCTCGGTGGTCATGAAGTGCTTTGAAAGGCTGGTCATGGCATTAATCAACTCCAGCCTCCCCACTACTCTTGACCCACTCCAATGTGCCTATCGGACCAACAGATCCATGTCAGATGCCACATCATTTGCCTTTCTCTCCTCCCTGGAACATCTTGACACCAAGAGCTGCTATGTAAGAATCCTACCCATTGACTACAGTTCAGCCTTCAACACTATTATCCCCTCAAGACTGATTTCTAAACTTAGTGATCTCGGACTAAGCCCCACTCTCTGCTACCAGATCCTCAGTTTCCTGACCCATAGTCCACAATCAGTGAATATTGGGAACAATATTTCACCCTCACTAACACTCAACACTGGAGCCCCCCAAGGGTACGTACTCAGCCCCCTACTGTACCCATGACTGTGTCACCAAATACCAGACTAATGCCATTTACAGGTTTGCTGATGACACCACCATAGTCGGTCAAATCTCAGATGGCAATGAAACAGACTACAAACAGAAGGTGGAAGACCTGGAAGAATGGTGCACTGAGAACAACCTAGCTCTCAATACCAGCAAAACCAAGGAACCCATTATTGACTTTCGGTGGGATGTTACTCATGCCCCCCCCTATACATTAAAAGCACAGAGGTGGAACGAGTGGAGAATGTCAAGCTCCTGGGAGTGGTCATCCACAACAAACTTTCTTGGACTCTTCATGTGGACGCACTGGTTACAAAGGCCCAACAACGTCTCTTCTTCCTCAGGCAGCTGAGGAAATTAGGCATGACGGTGAATACCCTTGCCAACTTTTATAGGTGTGCCATCGAGAGCATTCTGTCTGGATATATCACTACCTGGTATGGCAACTGTACCATTCAAGATCAGAGACAATCACAAAGGCCAACCTCCCATCTAATAGAATCCATCTACCAGGATCGCTGTCAAGGAAAGGCCGCCAGCATTCTCAAAGATCCATCCCACCCTGGCAATGTTTCTCTACAACCTCTACCATCAGGGAGAAGGTACAGAAGCCTGAACACATGCACCAGATGATTTTGTAACAGTTTCTGCCCTACTGTTGTTAGAATATTGAATGGACTCACAAACTCTTAACATTCGCCTGTATTTGTGTTTTTGTTTTTGCCGCTATTTACCTACTATTTACTATCTATGCTACTTAACTTTGTGATCTGCCTTTATTGCTTGCAAGACAAAGCTTTTCACCGTGCCTCGGTACAAGTGACAATAAATTCAATTCAATTCTGTATCCTCCAACCCCTTCTCCACAGTAAACACTTTTGCAAAATACTTGTTTAGTATCTGCTATCTCCTGCCACTGCACACATGGGCTGTCTTACTGATCTTTGAGGGGCCCTATTTTGTCCCTAGTTACCCTTTTGTCCTTAATGCATATATAAAATCCTTTTGGATTCTCCTTAACCATGTTTGCCAAAGCTACTTTATGTCTCCTTTTTGCACTCCTGATTTCTCTCTTAAGTATACTCCTCGTGCCTTTATACTATTCTAAGGATTCATTCAATCTCTCCTGTCTATACCTGACATATGCTTCCTTCTTTTTCTTAACCAAAACCTCAATTTCTCTAGTCATCCAACATTCCGTAGACCTACCAGCCTTATCTTTCACCCTAACAGGATATACTGTGTCTGGACTCTCTTATCTAATTTTTGAAGCCTTCCCATTTTCCAGCTGTTACCTGCGAACATCTGCCCTCAATCAAAAATTGTTGTCTAATACTGTCAAAATTGGCCTTCTTCAACTTTTAGATCCAGTTTATCCTTTTCCATCACTATTTTCAAACTAAAGTGCTCCTTCACTGACACCTCAATCACCTGCCCTGCCTTATTTCCCAAGAGTAGGTCACGTTTTGCACCTTCTATATTACGTATATCCATTACGTATATCCATGTACAATCAGAAAATCTTATTGTACACTTAAAACTTCCTCTCCATATTAGCCTGTAACACTATGGCAGTTCCAGTTTGTGTTTGGAAAGTTAAAATCCCTTACCATAACTACCCTATTATTCTTATAGATAACTGAAATCTCCTTAACAAATTTCTTTCTCAATTTTCTGTTGACTATTAGGAGGTCTATAATACAATCCCAACAAGGTCATCATCCCTTTCTTATTTCTCAGTTACACTCAAATAACTTCCTTGGATGTATTCCCAGGAATATCCTCCCTAAGTACAGCAGTAATGCTATCCCTTATCAAAAACTCCACCCCACCCCTCCTCTCCTGCCCCCCTTTCTATCTGTGAGGAGATTTAAAAATACATTTCTCAGAATGATTCAAGGAATGAGTGATATTAATTGTAAGGTTGGGTTGGAGAAACTGAAGTTGTTCTGCACAGAGCAAAGGAGATTGAGATGAGATTTGACAAAGGTTGGTAGGTTGAGATAAGGTAGATAAAGTGCAGCTGATACTAACAGTATTAAGGACACAGATTTAAGATGTTGGGCAAAAGCTACTGGCAGATGTAATGAAGGAATTTTATGTTACTTTTATGTTAGTCAATACCTACATTCAAAGGCCAATAATATCCAGTGCTGAATGAATAATGAATGAAGTGGCACACTCAGATCTTGGTATGTTTTTGGTTTGATTTTCCCATCTGCAACTCCTAACACACAGTAAAATAAGTTTACAAATGCCATCTCAAACAGTCCGGGGCAGAAATTCAGAAAAGACAAATATTTTTGTTATGTGGAGTTTGCTGTATGTAATTCCTCCCCTCCTCACTCTTTATAAAAGGAGTTTATATACTCCATCCTTGTCAGTCCAGGGGAAACATTCACAACATTCTCTCCCCTAGCCTAGGATGACCGCACATGTGCCTTGTTGCCCTTTGCTCCTTATAAAGGTGGCAGCCGTTATCCAGAGCCTATTCGTAGAATCTGTATAGTGTGGAAACAGGCCCTTCGGCCCAACAAGTCCACACCCACCCTCTGAAGAGGAACTCACCCAGACCCCTACCTTATTACTCTACATTTATCCCTGACTAATGCACCTAACCTACACATCCCTGAACACTGGGGCAACGTAGCATGGTCAATTCACTCAACTGCACATCTTTGGATTGTGGGAGGAAACCCACGCACACACAGGGAGAACGTGTAAAATCAGCACAGACAATCGCCCGTGATTGGGATTGAACTCGGGTCCCTGGTGCTGTGAGGCAGCAGTGCTAGCCACTGAGCCACTCTGCCACTCCTATTGTTGAAAGAAAGCCTTGATTCATCCTGTTTTGTGAAACAGGGACAGATAATTTCTTTATATGGGGTCTACCACAACCACAAGTTATTTACAAAGCATTTCCGTTGAACCACCTGGTCCATTGCCCCCTCCATTCTGCCTCATTGTAATCTTTTGTGAAACCGAAGAATACAGCTGCTGACCTTCAGGGTCACTGTCACTGTGCATGCTCTAGACTGTGGTTAGGGAAAATACTGCGTGTGCGCAGTGATAAGCAATTCTGTGCATAGGGGACGTTCACCAGGACTTGGAATTCTGCGTTGTTACCACCATTGTAAATTTTAAATCTATTTGTTGTTCAGTGTACAAGCAATCTTTCTACTTATCTCCCACAAGGACAACTGACATATGTAATACATATTATAGAGAATAAAACATTTCTTTGGGCATCCCAGGGATATAATATCACAAATATATATGGCATCTTTCCCAGTCTGAGCTACACATTAAATGGGAAAGATGCCACACTCATTCTGGACCATAGGATTGTTTCTTATTAGAGAGAGACAGACAGTTGGTGGTGCTTTAACCTGAGGGACACCACATCTCAGTAGGGGAGACACCTAGATCCATGGTCTGAGCTCAGAACCTTCACCATTGGAAGGCCTTGAGATCAGCGCTGGATTGGGAGCAGAACATGCAAGATCATTGGTTGAGCTGAGGCTGAGCTAAGCTTGGTGGATCTTTATACTGGCTTCAGTGTAACGTCAATTCGGTGACCTCCCAACCAGAGCTCTGGCCTCTGCTATTGCCCACACCCTAGCTATAGATGCGCAGTACATTTGGGGTGATGGTGAAGAGGGTGGAGGAAGGATCGCTTGTCAGTAAGGTGTCACCCCTCAGCAAGAACCTAATACAAGGGGCACCCAGAAGGATGGACAAGCCAGAGACGAGGGAGGGGTAGCCAGCGCAGCAGCACAACAACTGACCCAACCTCCATCTGAACAGATAGAGTCAGTGGAGGAGGGGGAAGTGAAAGAAGCAGGGGAATAGATACCAGTAAGAAATAACCAAGAAAGAAAAACACATTAGGCCTCCAAAGCCCCAGAGCAAAATGGCAAGAGGAAGCTGCATGATGGATACATCATGTAGCTCCTCTGATGACGAAGATGTGCAGAGGGATGGTAATCAACAGAAAAAAAAAGAGGCAGAGCGCCACAGGGGAGGAGAGGAGCACCCCCCCCCCCCGCCAAACCCGGAAATGCTGGTATGACTACAGCAGGTAACCAGGAGCAGTGACACTCTGAATCAGGAGCTGTGCATAACAATCCTTTTGTCAAACTCAGAAATGGACCTTCCTGGCTTCATTCTCACCTTGACGATATCAGAGTAGGGCAACCCATCCCCACAGCCCATGGAGGAACAAGGTGGCTACTTCAGTACCGAGAGCGTCCAATAATTTGCCCAAACCACAGGGATTCCCCCAGTAACAAGTCTGCAGCTGAATGGACGTTGGGTAATTCTATGAACTCTTAAAAAGGGTTTTAAAATTCCTAGTATTAATGTGCGTAGCATTAAATCTACTACAAAATGTGTCTCCACAGTGGCTTATGTGGCCAACATCAAAGGAGACTTCCTGTTTCCGCAGGAGTGTGGGATACTGCACCTCAGAAGCTACAGGAAATAGTCAAATTTATGGACCTTTGGGCCTTTGATTTGATCATGGGGAAACAATAGCCACTCCTCTGGTCTGGGTATTCTGTGATGAGGCAACTTCACCATCTCTGAAGTTAAGGTGGTGGTGGATCGGTGCCTCTTCACAGCAGACATTATCTACAGAAACGCTTCCCTGAGACTAATTAACACGTACACTCCAGTGGTAAAGAGTGAGCAGCCGGGCGACCAGCAGCAGCTCCCACTGCTGCTGGTGGCCTCCAGTCCTGTCATTCTGGCTCGACACTTCAAATACATCATTGATGTGGATGGACAATCCAGAGGAGCTGACAGACATTTTGGAGAGGAAAATCAGAGCAGAATTTTTACACTGAATGGTAAGGTCTTGGGGCATGTTGCGAAGCAAAGAGGCCTTGAAGTGCAGGTTTATAGTTCCCTGAAAGTAGAGTTGCAGGTAGATAGTATAGTGAAGAAAGCATTTGGTATGCTTTCTTTGTTGGACAGAGTGTAGGAGTTGGGAGGTCATGTTGTGGTTGTATAGGACATTGGTTCAGCAACTTTTGGAATACTGTGTGCAATTCTGATCTCCCACCTATCGGAAGGATGTTGTGAAACTTGGAAGGGTTCAGAATAGATTTGCCAGGATGTTGCCAGGGTTGGAGGAGTTGAGCTAAAGGGAGAGCTGGGGTTGTTTTCCCTGGAGCATTGGAGGCTGAGGGGTAACCTTATAGAGGTTTATAAAATCATGAGGCGCATGGATAGGATAAGTAGACAAAGTCTTTTCCCTAAGATGGGGGAGTCCAGAACTAGACGGCATAGGTTAAGGATGAGGGGGGAAAGATATAAAAGAGACATAAGGGGCAACTTTTCCACACAGAGGGTGATGCATTTATTGAATGAGCTGCCAGAGGAAGTGGTGGTGGCTGATACAATTGCGGCATTTAAAAGGCATCTGGATGGGTATACGAATACGAAGGGTTTAGAGGGATACGGGCCAAGTGCTGTCAAATGGGACTAGATTAGGTTAGGATATCTGGTCGGCATGGACAGGTGGACCGAAGGATCTGTTTCCTAACTGTACATCTCTATGACTCTAAAAATAAAGGAGCATGAGACAATGTATAAAAACAAAGGCAGGTTATGAAACCATGGTCATTAAATCTGGTAGGGCTGGCACTGGGGAATAGTGATTGAGTGTTGTAAAATCACAAACTGGTTCACTCATGTAGATCAGGGATAGGAACTTCACATCCTCATTGTGATGTGAAAGAAGAGCAGCCTTCGGGGACACCAAGTTCAAGGACTTTGGAGAGGGCAAGGATATGGAAAACAGGCAGAAGCTTGTTAAGATGGCGTGGTGAAGGATTGATTTTTTTCTCAGAATGGGTGACGTTATTGATTTCATGGTGAGGGGCACAAAATAGAACAGAATCTTAACAATATCAGCTAATGTGGAGAACTTGAATAGTTAGTAGGAATAGAATTCAGAGACTATGAGGTGGGTCTCCTGGACATGATGAGGTTAATTAAAGCAGGAGATCAGAGAGAAACTGAAGGAAGACGAGAGTTCAAGGTTCAGACAGGGAGGATCTGTAGGGGCAATTTTACCGTGGATTAGTGGGAGGGAGAGAAGCAGAAGAGAGAGCCAATCATATTGTTTCAATCTCAGTGGTAAAGAAGCTCTATGAGTACCTCACACTTGTTGGTAGGATGGAGAAGACGAGGAATTGCTCTTCAAAATGAACTCACTCAGAGCAAATGAGTCAGAGATATTGAAAAGATGTGCCGATCTCCGTTGAATTACAAAGCTGCTTTATTTTATTTTTATCCAAAATATTAACAACTCAAATGGGTTTATTAGCCAATGAACATGGTTTGGTTCTGGATATAACTAACAACAAACTCCAACTCTCATAGTTACGTGTGAACCCGTTGGTGACTCAGCAAGAGGGCTTTCCGAGTGAATCCCTTCCCACACTCAGTGCAGGTGAAAGGCCTCTCCCCAGTGTGAATTCGCTGGTGTAGAGTGAGGTGAGATGGCTGCTTGAATGCTGTCCCGCAGTGAGAGCATCTGAATGGTCTCTCTTGAGTGTGAACACGTTGATGGATCATCAGATAGCCAGAACTCTTATAGGACTTTCCACAATCTGGGCATTTAAAAGGTCGTTCCCCAGTGTGAATTCGCTGGTGTACAGTGAGGTGAGAAGAATGTTTGAACCCAATCCCACAGTGAGAGCACCTGAACGGTCTTTCAGAAGTGTGAACACGTTGATGAGACATCAGATCCCCAGATGTTTTATAGCACTTTCCACAGTCTGAGCATTTAAAAGGTCTCTCCTCAGTGTGAACACGTTGATGGGTCATCACTTCCTGAGAACTTTTAAAACATTTCCCGCAAAGTGAACAATTAAAAGGTCTCTCTTCAGTGTGCACTCGCTGGTGTGTCACGAGTTGGGATGATCGAATGAATCCCTTCCCACATATGGAGCAGGTGAACGGCCTCTCCCCAGTATGAATTCGCTGGTGGACAGTGAGTTGAGACGATTGCTTGAACCCAGCCCCACAGTGAGAGCACCTGAATGGTTTCTCCTCAGTGTGAACACGTTGATGGGACATTAGGTCCCCAGAACTTTTATAGAACTTCCCACAGTCTGGACATTTAAATGGTCTCTCCCCAGTGTGAATTCGCTGGTGTTCAGTCAGATGATATGATTGTCTGAATCCAGTCCCACAGTGAGTGCACCTGAACGGTCTCTCATCAGTGTGAACACGTCGATGACGCATTAGTTCCCTGGAACTTTTAAAACACTTCCGGCAGTCTGGGCATTGAAAAGGTCTCTCCTCAGTGTGGACTCGATGGTGTATTGTGAGGTGGGATGACCGAGTGAATCCCTTCCCACACACACTGCAGGTGAACGGCCTCTCCCCAGTATGAATTCTCTGGTGTACAATGACTTCAGATGATGTCTTGAATCCCTTCCCACAGTGAGGACATCTGAATGGTCTCTCCTCAGTGTGAACACGTTGATGGGACAGCAGCTCCCCAGAACATTTATAGCACTTCCCACACTCTGTGCATTTAAAAGGTCTCTCCCCAGTGTGCACCCGCTGGTGGGTTGTGAGGTGGGATGACCGAATGAATCCCTTCCCACATTCAGAGCACATGAATGGCCTGTCCCCGGTGTGACTGTGTCGATGGGTTTCCAGCTCAGTCAGGGATCTGAAACCTTCATTGCAGCTCCCACATTTCCAAGGTCTCTCCTCAGTGTGACTGTGTTGATGAAGTTCCAGCTCAGATTGGTTGCTGAATTCCGTCCCACAGTCTCCACATTTCGATGGCTTCTCCCCACTGCCACTGCACTTGTGCCTGAACAGGCCAGATGATTGGCTGAAGCCTTGTCCACACACAGGACACACGTAGGGACCACTGTGAACTGTGCTCGTTCCTTCCACATTCAAAGTCAAACAACACTCTGACTGAGATAACTTGGAAGCCTCCATCAGATTTTTTTGAGGTGCTGTGATCCCTGACTGTAATTTCTCCTCCTCTGGCATCCTCTGAAATGGTTTTAAATCAGGGGAAAAAAAAGGAATGAGAGAACACCCACAAAATCACAAAAGCAAGCTGTGACATTGAGCTGAACGAATGTGGTAATTTGTTGGATCAGCGAAATTTATTGTGAAACTTGCCACATGTGGTTCATTAGGAAGGCAATCTGCCATCCCAATCTGAACATGCACAAGAATCTGGCCTCCATAGGATGAAGCAAAGAGAGAAGTGAGAGGGACAGTGACAAAGGAGAGAGATTGTATATATTTACAACTTACCCAGAATCTCCCAAACTCTCAACCTTCACTATCTAGAAGGACTAAGGTTAGAGACCTATGTGGACACTGTAACTTCCGAATTCCTTCCAAATCTCTCAGCCTCCTGACCTGTCTGACCTCTGACATATAGAAATATCCTCCAATGATGAAAGGAGCTGTCTTCAGTTCCAAACCCCATACCCTAGTAGCCAATACCATCCCTCTTTCCTGCAGCTGTGATGCTGAAACAGACCGTCAGAACAATAATGCCATGCTCAACATAAAGTTTTGACAGTATATTCATATCATCACCAAGACCACCTCAAAGATATCAACCAACTCCTAGTCTTGCCTCATATGGTTTTGAAACCCTCCTCCATTCTCTTCTTATCTCTAGACTTATGGGCAGCATGGTGGCTCAGTGGCTAGCACTGCTGGCTTACAGGGACCCGGATTTGATTCTACCCTTGGGCAACTGTCTATGTGGAGTTTGCAAATTCTCCCCATGTCGGCATGGGTTCCTCTGGGTGCTCCAGTTTCCTCCCACAGTCCAAAGATGTGCAGGTTAGGTGAGTGGGCCAAGCTAAATTGCCCATAGTGTTCAGGGATGTTGTAGGTTAGGTGCATTAATCAGGGGTAAATGTAGAGAAATAGGGTAGGAGAATGGGTCTGGGTGGGATACACTTTGGAGGGTTGGTGTGGACTTGTTGGACCAAATGGCCTGTTTCCACACTATAGGGTTTCTATGACTCTGCACTCCTGGCTGGTCTCACACATTCAAGCTCTCAGTAATTTTGAGGTGATCCAAAATTCTACTGCTTACATTCTGTAAATTCTGCACATGCTGGAAATTGAAAAGAGAAAATACTGGAAATAATTAGCAGGTGAGGTAATAATTGTGTCATAGAGTCATGGGGATGTACAGCACGGAAACAGACCCTTCGGTCCAGCCTGTCCATGCCGACCAGGTATCCCAACCCAATCTAGTCCCACCTACCAGCACCCGGCCCATATCCCTCCAAACCCTTCCTATTCATAAACCCATCCAAATGCCTCTTAAATTCTGCAATTGTACCAACCACCACCACATCCTCTGGCAGCTCATTCCATACACGTACCACCCTCTGCGTGAAAAAGTTGCCCCTTAGGTCTCTTTTATATCTATCCCCTCTTACCCTAAACTATGCCCTCTAGTTCTGGACTCCCCAACCCCAGGGAAAAAACTTTGTCTATTTATCCTATCCATGCCCCTCATAATTTTGTAAACCTCTATAAGGTCACCCCTCAGCGGAATAAAAGTAGTGGAGAATTTGACTCTCTGCAAGAGATCAAAAGCAGAAGGGAAATTAACTGCAGTGAAGGAAACAGTTCATGACAATGGGTAGGTAAATCTGATAAAATTAGCAACACACAGCTGGGGAATGGGCAGTAGTGGAAACTTCATTTAGACATAATTTGCAGAAACAGGAACAAAACATTAAACATGGTTAAAGTACACATTTCCTGAAGAAGGACTTATGCCCGAAACGTCAATTCTCCTGTTCCCTGGATGCTGCCTGACCTGCTGCGCTTTTCCAGCAACACATTTTCAGCGCTAAAGTACACATTATTAGAGGCAGTGGAAGTTAGACAATAGGAGAGAGGTGACTAGGAAAGACAGAGATGTGACAAAGCAATGGATGCCATGGATTTGGATCGATAGTAAAGTAACCACAGCAGCCTCAGAGCCATAGAACAAAAGCTCAGTACTGATGCCTTACATTGTAAAAGAAAGTTCAACAATTCTAACCTCTGATACAATTTCACTGTCTTCAATTTTAAAATCTCTGGCTGGATCCTGCATCTTGAAAGATATTGGAAACTCTAGAGTCACAGAATAATCTCTCAGTCTTCAAATTTTTTAACACCCTGTAAAAGGATATGAAAAAAGTCATGTTAAGAAAAGACAGAATTTGAGAGGAGACAAACAATTATCTTGGTTTGAGTTTGCAGTGTGCAATTTATCCTCATCTATTCCCTCGCAAGATGAGTTTTTATAACCTATATCTAGGAGATAAATGGATAACATGAAATTTCTGCTTCCTATGTGAGGATAGTCATACACACGCTCAGTCTCAATTAAGATGGTAACTTTCTCTGGGTTTCTCAAAGGTTTTCCTTGATAGAAAATAAAAACATGCCTGGAAATAAGGAGGCATTAATGGTCTGACAAGACTAGAAATTCAAAGAAATTGGTTTGAGTAAAGACATGGTGTAAAAATTAAGAAACCCCCAAAAATACGGACCAACACTATAGGGTTTTAGGATGGTTGATTTGGTTTCTATCTTCCAGAAGTTCACAGGGACAATAAACTAGTTCCCTAATGGAGTCGCCGAGGACCAGGAGTCTAGAAGTAGAGGCCACAATATAGAAATTTAGGTTAGGCTGTTAAGACAGCGATAAGCAAGATTTAACTTATCTTTTGATTTCTTTATCCCGAAAAACTATGGGAAGAACATAGGAACAACGTGCTCAGTTGGATGATCATCTACGATCACACTGAATGATGGAGTAGGCTTAAAGGTTGAATGGCCTACACCTCCTCCTACTTTCAATGGTTCTAACTATCTTCCTTTAAAATTCTCCTGAAAACCTACCTCTTTGACCAAATGTCTGGTCATCTGATTTAATATTGTGATGGGCCAGGACAGACCCCCTCAAAACACTTTAAGGTAACCCAGACATTAACTTCTTCTTATTTTAAAGGCAGATGTATAGTGGATATTCCAGGAGTGTTGCAGCTGGTCAAAACACTCAGCTTTAAGCAAAACAGAGTTTATTTACACACATCTGATCTAAACACTGGTTTACAGCATCTGCAGTCCTCACTTTTGCCCTGTTATATTAGTTCATAGGTTGGCGCAACAGAGGGCCGAAGGGCCTGTTCTGTGCTGTATTGTTCTATGTTCTAACGGATGAAACACAAACAAAATAAAAGAATTTAAAATAACTTAAATATGTGAAAATGCAACCAACTTCAAATCACAACTTAACGAAGGAGCTGTTCCAATACCTGCAATATTTCAAAATCTCTTGGCAAATTAGAAATTCAAACTCAGGTTCTTACAGACAGGACAGATTGCAGAGAGAGCAGTCAGGCAAGAAACATCTGTTGAAGCATGGAACCATTTTTTCACAGTAACAGCTTCTCTGTTACCAGCAGTTTCTAACTGCCTGCTAAAAAAAACAAACTAGATAAGTTATCTGAACTGGGAGAACTGGCCACTCCCACTGCCGTTGTTTAAAATAGCTATTTCCAGACATATTGGCACCCCTGCCTTTAGGACCCCTTCCGAAAAAACCAAGAATAAAACAACCCTGTTAAAGGGCAGCATCGTCAAATATTTCTTCACATGACTCAGTGTCAAACTTTGGCCTTGAAAATTTCTGTGAAATACCTTAGAAAGTTTAATCGAGTTAAAGTAAGTATTAGGAAAACGTGAGGACTGTAGATGCTGGAGATCAGAGTCGAAAAATGTGGTACTGGAAAAGCACAGCCGGTCAGGCAGATCCGCGCAGCTGGAGAATCGATGTTTCAGACATTTATGATGAGGGGCTTACGCCCAAAACATCAATTCTCCTGCTCATCAGATGCTGCCTGACCTACTGTGCTTTTCCAGCACCAGACATTTCAACTATAAATAAGTACTATCAGGCTTGCTCAAAGTCACATCTTTTCATTATTGTGTAACGGCTCTCTCAAAAGGCCTTCTTTCAATTACTTGGGCTTCCAATTGCGTCCTGCTCTGACAGTTGGCCCATTATGCCTCTGCCACATCTTGATCAGGGCAAGGCAGCACATCTAATTCCCTGTCCCATCCACAGACTAGTTTCATTTGCTTATCCAATTCCGTTTGGAAAGCCAAATTGAAATCTGCTTCCACAATCTTCCCTCATTGTTCATTTAATATCTTCACCACTAACTGCATTGACGCTGTTCCTCACGACAATTTTGGTTCTTGTGCCAATCACACAATAATCCCATTTCAGCCTTTTATTCCCCAATCAATTTTCATAATTCTAAACTGCACGGGGAAAGACTAAAGGCTGAACACACTTCAGGAACTCTTGCCCTATACATTTTACACAACCATTACTCCAGTGTCAAACACCTTTGAGGTTTCAGGAGTCATAGTTGACCTGTTTCTTTGTCTGCTGCCAGAGCTGCTGAGTTTCTCATGCATTCTTTGTTTCATCAGTCCAATGTAATTTGGTTCCCAATTCCATTAATGACCACCTCTGACCAAAGGCGGTTTCTCTAACAGTGATGGTTATTGCCCCCTCAGTCACGACACGAGAGAGCAATGCGCATAGTTCCATTGTGTCTCGAGCATGCGCAGTGGCAGGGCTGACTACAGGCAAAGACACTGTATTTTCTCATCAGCAGGCGGTGAAGATGCGGGTCCGCGGAAGGAGCGCTGGAGCCGGGGAGGAGGGTGGGCACGGAAACGTTGTATAAAACAGTTATTAAACATCTCAATCCTCCATTAATAACCTGCAACACCCATATTTCCGATTCCGTTGCCTTTCCCCGTGAAGAGGTTCAGGTTGACCGCCGCCATCTTGGTTCCGCGGGAGCAGCGCGCATGCGTCACCAGCACGGTGACGCAACATCAAGTGGGCGGGAACAAAACCGAAATTGCTGGAAAAGCTCAGCAGGGTCTGGGCAGAGAAATCACAGTTAACGTTTCAGGTCATTTCCTCAGGTCTGGCAATATCCGTGGTGACAGAAACAAAGTGAACGTTTCGAGTCTGGTGGAGCAGATCTCGAGCATTCAAAAATATTTTGATTTTACTTTCGTATCCTGGCAACAGGTTTATCACCAGCTTCACACATTCCCAAGTGCAAGTGATGTTTGCAACCTAGAGTAGTCCATGGTTCCCATTCAATAGGAAAGAGCTGCTCCTCCATCTTTGATTGACACTTCTAATTTTTGTCAAATATGGACAAGGGAGGATAGTTAGAGACTAGATTAGATTACTTACGGTGTGGAAACAGGCCCTTCAGCCCAACAAGTCCACACCAACCCCCTGAAGAGCAACCCACCCACACCGATTCCCCTACATTCAGCCCTAACTAATGCACCTAACAATACGGGCAATTTAGCATGGCCAATTCACCTGACCTGCACATCTTTGGACTGTGGGAGGAAACCGGAGCACTCGGAGGAAACCCACACAGACACGGGGAGAACATGCAAACTCCACACAGACAGTTGCCTGAGGCAGGAATTGAACCTGGGTCTCTGGCGCTGTAAGGTAGTAGTGCTAACCGCTGAGCCACCGTGCCGCCCACGATAGGACAGATAAAATTCCAGACCTTCTCTTTGTTAAGGGGTAAAAACAATGACTGCAGATGCTGGAAACCAGATTCTGGATTAGTGGTGCTGGAAGAGCACAGCAATTCAGGCAGCATCCGAGGACAGGCAAAATCGACGTTTCGGGCAAAAGCCCTTCATCAGGAATAAAGGCAGAGAGCCTGAAGCATGGAGAGATAAGCTAGAGGAGGGTGGGGGTGGGGAGAGAGTAGCATAGAGTACAATGGATCAGTGGGGAAGGAGATGAAGGTGATAGGTCAGGGAAGAGAGGGTGGAGTGGATAGGTGGAGAAGGAGCTGGGCAGGTCGGACAAGTCCGGACAAGTCGAGTTGGTGGAGGTTAGAAACTAGGATGAGGTGGGGGAAGGGGAAATGAGGAAACTGTTGAAATCCACATTGATGCCCTGGGGTTGAAGTGTTCCGAGGCGGAAGATGAGGCATTCTTCCTCCAGGCGTCTGGTGGTGAGGGAGCGGCGGTGGAGGAGGCCCAGCACCTCCATATCCTCGGCAGAGTGGGAAGGGGAGTTGAAATGTTGAGCCACTGGGCGATTTGGTTGATTGATGCGGGTGTCCCTGAGATGTTCCCTAAAGCGCTCTGCTAGGAGGCGCCCAGTCTCCCCAATGTAGAGGAGACCGCATCGGGAGCAACGGATACAATAGATGATATTAGTGGATGTGCAGGTAAAACTTTGATGGATGTGGAAGGCTCCTTTAGGGCCTTGGATGGAGGTGAGGGAGGAGGTGTGGGCACAGGTTTTACAGTTCCTGCGGTGGCAGGGGAAAGTGCCAGGATGGGAGGGTGGGTCGTAGGGGGGCGTGGACCTGACCAGGTAGTCACGGAGGGAACGGTCTTTGCGGAAGGCGGAGAGGGGTGGGGAGGGAAATATATCCCTGGTGGTGGGGTCTGTTTGGAGGTGGCGGAAATGTCGGCGGATGATTTGGTTTATGCGAAGGTTGGTAGGGTGGAAGGTGAGCACCAGGGGCGTTCTGTCCTTGTTGCGGTTGGAGGGGTTGGGTCTGAGGGCGGAGTTGCGGGATGTGGATGAGATGCGTTGGAGGCCATCTTTAACCACGTGGGAAGGGAAATTGCGGTCTCTAAAGAAGGAGGCCATCTTGTTAAGACAGCTATTTTGTTGCACTTGGTATTATATACCAGGCCAGACCCCCACAAACCATTTCAAAGAAGTAGGTCGGATCCTAACTTTGCTTGTTGTTTTAAGCAGGTGTGGAGTGGATATTCCAGGAGTGATGCAACTGGCCCAACCACTCAGTTTTAAACAAAACAGAATTTGTTTGCAAGATTGCTGAATGAAACACAAATAAAAGAGAACAGAATACAGAATAATGTAACCTATCCGAAAACCCAACAGACTGTCCCAACTTAATGATGCTGTTCCAAATTTCTGCAACAGTCACCATAAACATCCCTTGGCAAAAAAAGGTAAAATCAAACACATGGTCATACAGGAGCAAGAATGAGAAATACAGCATGGAATATCTTTCATGTACTTCTATCTTGGACCAGCAGCCTCAAAATCTGACTTGCTGCTTTCAGTGAACAATTAGACTGCTAAAAACCAAACCAACTGGCCACTGCCCTTTCATTGTACAAGTCTTTTTTTAACTTGAAAGTCTTTTGCCTGAGGCAGTATCTGTTAGCTATAATCAAACTGGCCCTAAAACCCTTCAAACCTAGACTTTTCAGAATCAGTGCTTTTACGATCTGTCTGAAAAAAAACCCAATGATAGCATAACCTTCTTAAAGGAGTAGCATCATCACACTGGGTGAACATGATCTATGGTCATTGGGATGATGATAAATTGGCTGACCATTTGTTAATAAGTAGGGGCATGAGTCAGTAAGGTGAGCATTTTCCATTATTCAGTAAGATCATGGCTGATGACAAGATGGCCTTAACTCCACTTTCCTCCTTGCCTCCCAGTTCCCATCCTTAAGAAGTCACCCAGCACGTCTTCCAAGGTCTTATATGTTTGCGCAAATTCTCTGGAAGAATGAGGGAGATCTGAGACTAAATCTCCTTCTTTGGCCTTGATACAGTATATGAGAATTTGCAAAGTAAAAGCATTTTCAGTTGGGAGTGTTGGCAATGTTGTTAAAACTATGTATGTGTTACCAACATCATATTAATCCCAATCATTTTTCTCTATTTAGAAAAAAACTCTCTAAAAAATTTCACATCAATTAAACATCTCTTTCATCTGCTCACCTCTAAGGACAACCATTCCAGCTTCTCCAATCTCTCTGCCAAACTGAAACCCCTTGGACCTGACACCATTCAAGCCAATTTTCTCTGCAGCCTCCCCAGAGTTGAGACATTTTATTTTCAAATATGATCTTCAGAACTGAACACAAATTTTAACTGAGGCTTGTCAATGGATTTATAAAGGTTAAGCATAATGTAATTGTCTTTGCTTGCTCTGTGTCTCTATTAATTATATCAAGAATCCATAAAATTTGTTTAAAACCATTTGATCAACATGACCCTGTTGCATTCAAAGATTTGTATGTGTTCACTCCCAGGTCACTCTGCTTAAAATTGAACCATTTAGTTTATTGCCTATCCTCATTCATCCTTCCAGAGTCCATCATTGGCTGTGACTCACTTTCAGATGTTGTGAAAAATGGGAAATGTACACAAGACCTCAAAAAGCAAACTACTGCAAATGCTGGAAAGCTGAAAGTAGACATGAAAGTGAGAGAGAAACTCAGTACTTCTGGCTGCATCTGTGGAGAAAGAGAGACAGAGTTTACATAGATTTTGCTTCAAAGATTACATTAGGATTGATATACAAGTGAAATTCTTTATGGCAGAAACTACTTCAAATGGGAGTCAGTGAATAAAGATCCCAGTCAGCAGTTCTTCAAGGTTAACTATAGGCCCAACAGATCAATCAGCTAACTGTCAGCTCAGGAGACCTCAACAGCTCCACATAATGTGCACAGGGGAGTTTTTCCAGTACAGTGGGACCAGCATTCATGCTTTAACTAACACAACCATAAACAAAAATGAATTGGTCAGTCACTCATCTGGTTGCTGCTTGTGGAATCTTAGTTGGCATCACTAAACAATGATAACTTGCGTTTTATAAACATATTTAACATAATAGTACATCAAAAGGTGACTCAGAGGAGTTTTACAAGCATTATTTGACAGTCGGATTAAGTGACATTCAGCTAGACGGCCAAATCTTCAATTGGAGAGGTGGATTGTAACAAGCAACCTTAACCTGGAGAGAGGCAGAGTGCTTATGGGAGGCAAATTAATTTCATATGCAGGCAAGCGGCTATTATTTGAGAATGTGCAATGATGCTACATTGCGAGAGGACAATACTAGGAGAGAAAGCCAGAAATGTAAAAAAAGACAAAAATAACTAGAGAAACTGAGCTAGTCTGGCAGTATCTCTGGTGACACAGTCAATGTTTTAATTCCATTGTGAGTTTCTGAAGCATTTTCTTGTTTGTTTCAGACTTACAACATCGACAGTAGTATGGCAGTTGAGGCAACTGAGCAGAGTCTCTCAATGTTAGTGACAAAGAAGATCCTTAAGTCCTCACACTTCTTGTTGGAGGTGAGGATGGAGGGTTCAGGGCAAAGCGCGAGTCTTTCAGTAGGAACTAACTTGTATTAGAAATATCCTGTATTGGAAAAACCTCAATGCTGTTCAATGAAAGTCTGATTTATGCGACTTTTATTCAGAACATGAACATCAAAAATGAACTGCAATGTACTGACTTCAGTCGAAAAAGGCATTGATAAACATGGTTCAGCCCTGGAAGTGATTAACAGTAAAGTCTAATCCCAAGGTCACTGGTGAGTCAGCAGTTGAAAAGTCCAAGTGAATACCTTCCCACACTTGGAGCAGGTGAGCAGGCCACCCCAGAGCGTGACTGTGTTGGTGTAAAATGGGATGAGATGATTGCCTCAGCACAGACCCACAGTGACAGCACTTGAATGGTCTCCTGGCAATACAAACACATTGATGGGACATCGGTGCCTTAAACTTTTTAAAGCACTTTAAAGCCTTTAAAAAACATTATAAACCAAAATGTTGAATCAGTCTAGGTGGAAGTGAAAAGTTACAGAAGAAACCCCTTGGTAGAAGTAAATTACAGGCCCCCAAAAGGTATTTCCAAAGTAAGCATTGTATAAACCTGGAAATAATGAGGGCTTGTGAGAAGGGCACAACAGTGATTATGGTTGATTTGACCATGCATATTGTCCAGATTAATCAATTTGGCAAGGAAGGTTCATAAAGTGTATGAGGGATTATTTAATCAAGAAACATATTCTGGAACCAACCAGAGAAGTGGCTACTTTAGATTTAGCATTATGTAACGCGGAAGGATTGATAAATGGTCTTGTAGATGAGGATTTTCTTTAAAGGAGTTACTACAACATACTAGAGTTTCAAATTCAGATTGAAAAAGTGTCACATATGAGAGTCGTAGTGTGAGGAAGGGGTTGGCCCGAGGGGACGAGGCAAAAATACTGAATTTGAAGAACAGTGGCAAATGCTTAGGGAGATATTAAATACCCCTCAATTAAAACATATTCCTCAGAGGAGGAGGGATTTTACAAAGATGAAAAATCATCCATGACTTAACAAGGAAATCAAGGATAAAATAAGGCAAAAACTTGCACATATCATACTGCAAACATTAGTGGAGAAAGTGAGGTCTGCAGATGCTGGAGATCAGAGCTGGAAATGTGTTGCTGGAAAAGTGCAGCAGGTCAGGCAGCATCCAGGGAACAGGAGAATCGATGTTTCGGGCATAAGCCCTTCTTCAGGAATTCCTGAAGAAGGGCTTATGCCCGAAACGTCGATTCTCCTGTTCCCTGGATGCTGCCTGACCTGCTGCGCTTTTCCAGCAACACATTTCCAGCTGCAAACATTAGTGGCACTCTGGAGAATTGGGAGAACTTTAAACCTCAGTAAAGGGTTACTAAAATTAAAGTTAAAAGAGCTAAGATGAACCACAAGAGGAAACTAGCAGAAAACATAAGCATCGATACCAAAAGCTTCCATAAATATATAAAAAGGAAGAGAATTGTGAAAGTAAATGTTGGCCCTTTAGAGGATAAAAATGGTGAGGTAATAATGGGAAACCAATGGGATTAAAGACAAATAAGTCCCAGGGGTTTGATAGCCTGCACTATGCACCCTAGGATATTAAAGGAGGTGGCAGCAGAAACAGTGGATGCACTAGTTATGATTTTCCAAACTTCCCTGAATTCTGGAAAGGTACCAGTTGATGAGAAACATGCTAAAGTGACACCCTTATTCAAAAAAAGTGGATAGGCAAATAGTGGGAAACAATAAGCCAGTCAGTTTGACCTCTATAGTAGGTAAGTTGCTGGAGTCATTCGTAAGGGAAAAAATAATTGAACACTTGGAAAAACAAATCTCAATTCACCAGTGTCAGCATAGTTTCATTAATAGCAAGTCGTGCTTGATAAACTTGCTGAGGATGTAACCAGCAGGGTGGATAATGGGGATCTGATGGATGTGGCATGCCTAGTCTTCCAGAATGCATTTGACAAGGTGTTGCATAAAAGACTGATCCAGAAGGTTAGATCCCTGGGGATTAAGATGAGAGTATTGGCTTGGATATAGGAATGACTGACTAACAACAGAATATTGGGATAAATGCGTCCTTCTCTGAATGCTGAACTGAAACTAATTGGGGTGCCACAGGGTTCAGTTCTCAGACCTCAACTATTTACAATTTATGTAAATAATCTGCAAGCAGAGAGAATGTAACATAGCAAAATTCGTGGATGACACTAAAATAGGTGGGAAAGCAGGCTGCGATGAGGAGCTAAAGAGCTTACAGCTGGATATTGATAGGCTCAGAGATTGGGCCTGAATCTGGCAGATTGACTTTAATTTGAATAGGTGTGAGGTTGTTTATTTTGGCCAGAAAAATAAAAGGGCAAATTCAAAGTGCATCAGTGCAGAGGGATCTGGGCATCTTTGTGCATGAATTGCAGAAAGTGGGTATGCAGGTACAGCATATAATAAGAAAGATGAACGGATTCCTGGCATTTATTGCAAAAAGGCTGGATTATAAAAGTAAAGAACTATTGTTCCAATTAGTACAGCTTTGATAAGACCACACCTGGAGTGCTGTGACCAATTTTGGTCTCCTTATTGGCTTTGGAGGTATTTCAGTGGAGGTTCACCAGTTTGATTCCAGGAATGAAAGGGATGTCATATAAAGGAATAGTTGAATAGTTTGGGCTTGTAATCTCTGGAGTTCAGAAGAATGAGAGGGATCTGAATGAGGTCTGTAGAATACTAAAGGACATTGAGAAGGTGGACGTTGAGCAGATGTTGCCCCTTGCAAACAAAAATCATAAATACAGAGTGAGAGGAGATAAGTTCATTGGTTTGTTGTACATTGTGCAGCACAATGGCTCAATGGTTTGCACTGCTGCCTCACTAACCAGGTACAGTGAGCTCGGATAACAACCTGAACTTACTTTCACAGTGGGAGCTGAAAGGATTCTCATCAGTGTGAGTGCAATTATAGAAATCAGTTTCCAGGAACCTTTATAACACTTCCCACAGTCTAGCTATTTTAAAGGTCACTCATCAATATATCAGATCATTTAAAATAGTTCCCACAATCTGGCATTTAAATGGTCTCTCATCAGTGTGAGTATGTTGATAGAACTTTTATATCACTTCTTGCAAATTGACATTTAAATGGTCTGTCCTCAGTGCGCACACAATGACGGGACATCAGGGTGTATGACTGAATGAAACCCTTGCCACATCTGGAGAAGGTGAATGGTCTCTCCACCATATGACTGTGTTGGTGAATTTCCAGTTCTGACAGGGATCTGAATCCTTTCTCACAATCCTCATATTTCCATAGTTTCTTCCCTGTGTGACTGCACTTGTGGTTTGTGAGGTCAGATGATTAACTGAAGCCTTGTCTACACACAGAACAGAGAGTCATAGAGATGTACAGCATGGAAACAGACCCTTCGGTCCAACCCGTCCATACCGACCAGATATCCCAACCCAATCTAGTCCTACCTGCCAGCACCCGGCCCATATCCCTCTAAACCCTTCCTATTCATACACCCATCCAAATGCCTCTTAAATGTACCAGCCTCCACCACTTCCTCTGGCAGCTCATTCCATACCTGTACCACCTTCTCTGTGAAAACATTGCCCCGTAGGTCTCTTTTATATCTTTCCCCTCTCACCTCTAATTCTGAACTCCCCAACCCCAGAGAAAAGACTTTGCCTACTTACCCTATCCATGGCCCTCATAATTTTGTAAACCTCTATAAGGTCACCCCTCAGCCTCCAATGCTCCAGGGAAAACAGCCTCAGCCTGTTCAGCATCTCCCTATAGCTCAAATCCTCCAACCCTAGCAACATCCTTGTAAACCTTTTCTGAACCCTTTCAAGTTTCACAACATCTTTCCGATAGGAAGGAGACGAGAATTGCACGCAATATTCCAACAGTGGCCTAACCAATGTCCTGTAAAGTTTCTGTCAGTGTGAATGGTGCCTTTTCTTCCATACTCAAAATCTGATGATATTCAGATTCCAATAAATTGGATGACTCCGTCAGATCCTGATATGATAATTGGTTTGAATTTTCTGACTGTGAATTCTCCCATTTGGATACTGTGTGAAATTGAATTATACCAGAAACAGGAACAAATTGAATTAAAACAGAGAAAACACAAAATCACAAAGACCAGTTGAGAAACTGAGCTGAATTATTCTGGTAATTTATGGGGCGGTCACAAGAAACAGTTAAAAACCACACAACACCAGGTTACAGTCCAACAGGTTTACTTGGAAGTACAAGCTTTCAGAGTTCTGTCCTTCATCAGGTAGCTAGTAGGGCAGGATCATTGAACACACTTTCAAGTCACATTCAAGTCTGGGCAGCATGGTGGCTCAGTGGTTAGCACTGCTACCTCACAGCACCAGGGACCCGGGTTTGATTCCAGCCTTGGGCGCCTGTCTGTGTGGAGTTTGCACATTCTCCCTGTGTCTGCGTGGCTTTCCTCCTGGTGCTCCAGTTTCTTCCCACAATCCAAAGACTTGCAGTTTAGGTGAATTGGTCATGCTAAATTGCCCAAAGTGTTCAGGGATGTGTAGGCTAGGCCCATAGGACAATAGAGTAGGAGAATGGGTCTGAGTGGGTTACTCTTCGGAGGGTTAATGTGGACTTGTTGGGCGGAAGGGCCTGTTTCCACACTGTAGGGAGTCTGTGGATTCCCGAGATGACTTAAGGTTTTATTATAAAAAGTGACATCTCAGCTCAGACCCTCTCCCAAACACACGTTCTTTCAGACACACATACACTCCCCCTCTCACAGGCATATACTCCATCACAGTCACGCGCATGCTCTATCAAGCATGCGCGCGTGCACACACACCCTCATACACAATCTGGGATGAAGATGAGGAGAAAAAATTGGAAAGGAAGGATCTGGAAGGGTGAGAGAGAGCATGAGGGGCGAGGGAAAGCATGAGGAGTGAGAGAGTGCACAAGAGGTAAGACAGTGCGTATGGGATGAGACAGTGCACAATGGGCTACAATGACAGGGGCAAGAAGTGTGAGGGACAACAGCGGTAATGAAAGAGAGGCAGAAAGAGCAGCCTATATACCCTCATAACCAATATTATCTATTTTCAGCTGAACAGCACCACTCAACTCCACCCTGGTCTCAACTTATCTGAAAAGCACATCTAGTTCTTTGTTAGCACTCGATTTAAATGTTCAAGGACATCTTACCTGTAAACTTAACGCTATCCTCATTCTGTTATTTATGTCTTGACTCACAGCCATGTCTTTTTACTAGTTCATCCATCGCAGATGTGCTCACTGCCTACAAAGCATTAACACTTAAAAATTCTCAGCATTGTTTTCAAATCCCTCCCCAGCTGCCATCATCTCTATCTCTCCGATCTCTTCCAACCACACAACTCATAGATATCTGTGCTCATCTTAGATCAGATTCGATTCGCTATTGTGTAGAAACAGGCCCTTCGGCCCAACAAGGAGAAAGTGAGGACTGCAGACGCTGGAGATCAGAGCTGAAAAATGTGTTGCTGGAAAAGCGCAGCAGGTCAGGCAGGAGAATCAACATTTCGGGCATAAGCCCTTCTTCAGGAATGAGGAGGGTGTGCCAAGCAGGCTACGATAAAAGGTAGGGAGGAGGGACTTTGGGGGAGGGACGTTGGGAATGTGATAGGTGGAAGAAGGTTAAGGTGAGGGTGATAGGCTGGAGAGGGGGTGGGGGCAGAGAGGTCGGGAAGAAGATTGCAGGTCAAGAAGGCGGTGCTGAGTCCGAGGGTTGGGACTGAGATAAGATGAGGGGAGGAGAAATGAGGAAGCTGGAGAAATCTGCATTCATCCCTTGTGGTTGGAGGGTTCCTAGGCGGAAGATGAGGCGCTCTTCCTCCAGGCGTCATGTTGCCATGGTCTGGCGATGGAGGAGGCCAAGGACCTGCACGTCCTTGGTGGAGTGGGAGGGGGAGTTAAAGTGTTCAGCCACAGGGGGTTGGGTTGGTTGGTGCGGGTGTCCCAGAGGTGTTCTCTGAAACATTCCGCAAGTAGGCGGCCTGTCTCCCCAATGTAGAGGAGGCCACATCGGGTGCAGCAGATGCAATAAATGATGTGTGTGGAGGTGCAGGTGAATTTGTGATGGATATGGAAGGATCCCTTGGGGCCTTGGAGGGAAGTGAGGGGGGAGATGTGGGCGCAAGTTTCGCATTTCTTGCGGTTGCAGGGGAAGGTGCCGGGAGTGGAGGTTGGGTTGGTGGGGTGTGTGGACCTGACGAGGGAGTCGCGGAGGGAGTGATCTTTCCGGAACGCTGATAGGGGAGGGGAGGGAAATATATCCTAGGTGGTGGGGTCTGTTTGGAGGTGGCGGAAATGACGAAGGCCCAACAAGTCCACACCTCTGAAGACTAACCCTCCCAGACCTATTTCCTTCTGACTCATGCACCTAACACTACGGGCAATTTAGCATGGCCAATTCACCTAACCTGCACATCTTTGGACTGTGGGAGGAAACCAGAGCACCCAGAGGAAACCCGTGCAGACACGGGGAGAATGTGCAAACTCCACATAGACAGTCAGCCGAGTGCTACCCACTGAGCTGCCCCCTAATCTAATTCCGTCCTTTTGAATTTTCCAAATTTGAAGTTGTCCACCACTGATGACCATTCATTCATATTCTTTAGGCCCAACCTCTGGAAATACATCCTTAAATCGCTACAAGCTCACATCTTTCTTCAAGATACTTCCTAAAACTGACCACTTTATCCAAATGTCTCATCACCCCCTGAACTGCAATATTCAAGGAGCATCATCTCCTCCAAAGGTAACTGGGGGCTGTCAATATAAGCTGCTGATCTTGGTAATGACGCTCAAATCCCAAGAAGAACTGTTCACAATATATGTATGTAAAATGGGCTAAAACCATTCATAGAAATACTTGTTCCTAAGGGTGCACCTCATTACATCATTTCCATTTTGCAATCTGATCTCCCCTAAAGTTTACCATTCTTTGACATTTAGATGTCAGAAATACCTGGAAGTGACTGGGTTCCAATGCCTCAGGATTAAGTCCAGCAACTTCTCCTCCATTTTCACTCCAGCTCAAACTGATACGTTCTTGGGGCTAAAGCCAGGAGCTCCTGCTCCATCTTCATTCCAGCTGAAACTAATTCAACAAATACTTTCAAAAGGAGAACTGGATAAACACCAAAAGTAAAAAAAAATTGTTGGGCTACACTGAAAGGGTGGGAGAGTGAAACTCATTGATTTGCTCTGGCTGGGTTAGCTGGGGCACGATGTATGAAATGGCCCCCTTCTGTTCTGTAATTCCATGATTCTGTGAAAAAGGATCTAAATCGGGGACAGGGAGTAAACCTCTGAAAACAACACTGCCCTATTGCAAAGCAGCTCTTAACTGGTCTATCTATGTTTCTAGACTTGGTTCTGTGACCAACTCCTGGAATAAAACAAGGAAAATTCTGCAAACTGTCAGATATCTGAAATAAAACAAGAAATGGTAAAACATTGGAAAGCTCAGCAGCTCAGGTAGTATTTGTAGTGAAGGCAACAGAGTTAACATTTGAGGATGTGCTGGAAGAATATTGGGAATGAAAAAACTACAGAATGTTATGGTTCACATTAGCTCAGCAGTGGAACAGAAATGATTGCTAGTTCAGGAAAAACAATTCCTGACCATAGCAAGATAAAGCTGATGAATTACAGACTCAGACGATGGGTAGCAATGGAAACCTCATTTAGACACAGTTGGTAAAAATAGCTGTTTAATACCAGTGTTGAAATGCACCTAGTATTAAAAGGTAGAACTAGATAGACTGTGGCAAAGAGTTGATCAGGATGAGGAGGGGATTAAACAAAGTAATGGAACTAGATTATCATTCACAGCATGGGCGAGTTGGATCGAAGGGTCTGTTCCTGTGATGCATGAGCCTATGGCTCTATGTAAAAGACTCACAACAAGCCCAGAGTAATGGAATGAGAGTGTAATGCAAAAAGATGTAAATTGTGGATCAAAGCAGCCCATACTGATTCTCTGAAGAGCACCCCACCCAAACCCACCCCATCCCTTTAACTCTGTATTTGCCATGACTAAACTGCCTAGCATGCACACCATGGGCAATTTAACATGGCCATCTTTGGGTTGTGGGAGGAAACAGAGAATGTACAAACTCACAGGCTAGAATGGAACCCAGTTCCTTAGCGTTGTGGGATAATAGGGCTAATCACCGAGCCACCGTTCACAACAGACTGAATCTCTACCATATGTGGAGGAGGTGGATCACCTCTCCCCGGTGCGCATGTGAAAATTACAGCTGAAATGGGAATTGAATCCCTTCTTCTCGCGCCTACATACCTCCAGTTTCCCCCCAGGATAAGACGACTGGCTGACTTAGCATATGTTAGAATTTTACAGTGCATAAGGTGGCCATTCAGCCTATCATGCCGATTTGAGCTCCTGGAACATTTATCCAACTAATGCAGTTTTCCACTTGCACCTCCATAGTCTTGTAAATGGCTAGTGTTCTCTGCCATATCCCCACCTGTCAAAGAGGTGGGGAGGGGTGGTCAACCACCATCAGGGAGTCGTTACTACTCTTTTGAGCACCTTGTAGTGCAATGGTAATGACCCTAATCCTGAAGTGGGAGGTGCGGATTCAAGCCCCGCCTACTCCAGGGGTCTGCAGTAACATCTCTGAACAGGTTCGTTCGAAAAATGGTTTAAAAGACATGATCGCCCCGCCCACCCATTCTCTCCGATTGGTTGTGGGACTCACGCGTCTTCAGTCACGCCCCTTCCACTGTTGTGACGTCACGCACTGGGAGGTGCCTCTTGTGATGGCTATCGTGGGGAGAGCGGGATCCGGCTGCTGGATGGGGCGGTCGCTAGACCGGAAAGAAAAGATCTCGCCTGCGGGGTAGGTGATTGTGAGACAAGGTAGGAATGGAAACGGCAGCAGCAAGGGACCCGGGGGGTTTAATCAACATCTGGAGGAGGCCTGAGGACCGGGAATAAGTGCCCCACAGGCCCGCTTGTTCATCCCGCGGGTGGGGATGGTCTTTTCAAGTTATTTGAGCAACCGGGCGCCATCTTTGTGAGGGTACGGCGCGTGTTGTTTAGGGGCGGGGAATGCGGGCGGCCATCTTGGTGAGGGTACGGCGCCTGTTGTTTAGGGGCGGGGAACGCGGGCGGCCATCTTGGTGAGGGTACGGCGCCTGTTGTTTCGGGGCGGGGAACGCGGGCGGCCATCTTTGTGAGGGTACGCCGCGTATTGTTTCGGGGCGGGGAACGCGGGCGGCCATCTTGGTGAGGGTGCGATCTATTGTAATGCCTGCTGGAGAATTCCGACCTGGTGGCAGCTTTCGTGTCAATGAGACTTGCCTCACTTCAGCCTTGAGAGACCCGGCTTTGAGTTTAGACTGTGTACCTTTAAAACAGGAAAAGGGATATCCAGTAAAAAAAAACGGGAAAGGCGGTTTGTGAATTGGAGGTGAATGAATCTGGTAATTTGTCCTGATGTGAAGGTGCTGGTGTTGGATTGGGCTGGAGAAGGTAAGAGTCACACGAGACATAACCCAACAGGTTTATTTGAAATCACAAGTATTCGGAGTGGAGTTGACTTCACCTACCGAAGGAGCAGCGCTTCGAAAGCTTGTGACTTCAAATAAACCTGTTGGATTTATAATCTGGCATCGTGTGACTTCTGACCTGGTAATTTGTGGCGCTGGAGCAGCAAGTGGGTGTTTTAAAATCCCAGTGATCAGGGGAGCAAATCATTGGCGTGATCATGTTATTTTTAAGTTTGTAGAAACGAAAAAGAGGGAGACCACTGGGAGTGGTGGAAAAAATTGTAAAGACGGATTTGGATTATAATGTAGGGAGGAGGGAGGACTGGAATTTATTTTTTTTTCAGGTAGGAGAGAAGAACGTTCAATAAAAACCAGAATTGTCTCCTGGGTTTTGATCCTGCCCTCACAGTGGTGTCTTTTGTAAGTTCCTTTTATAGGGTGTTACAAGTTTCAGGTGGAAAACTCAAACTAAACTTCATATCAAGATTTGATGATCACATGAGTTATCAGGACCTGAGTATCATTGCCCTTCGAATATGGTAGGAAAAATGTTTGCCTGTTCTGTCTGAGAAAATAATTCAAAGGTTGTGTGACTGCAAATGTTCTGAGACACACGTCTGATTGAGATTGTCCTCTCCACTAAATAAGAGCTTTATTCGGTCATTTAGTCTGTAAATACATTGCACCATGCACATTGAAAGGAAACTAAGTGTTCTGTGTGGAAATAAGGTTTCAACTGATCATCCAATCTGAAGAGTCAAAAGGACACTGGCACCATAGAAAAACTGTAGAAATGTGAGGAGTATATAATTTTGATCCTGGCTGCGAAAAACACTGCCGCAGTTATGTAGAGGACAGCACCATTGAGAAACAGTTAAAGTGTGGACACTGCAGTAAAACACTCAACTGTCCTTTCCTTCTGGAAAATCATCGTAGTCACACTGGGCTAAATCATTCACATGTTTCATTTGGGGGAAAGAATTTACTAAGTCTCATTTCACATGAGTGGATTCATGCTGAAGAGAAGCCGTTCAGCTGCACTACTGTGGAAGGAGGTTTAGGTGATCATGTCACTTCTAGACACCAGCGAATGGTTTGGTTTATTATTGGTGCCCTTGTTATCCAGATATTCCAGGGGATGAGTGCAGGACTAGGGAAATAGCATCTGCTGTGGCCCTGTTTTGCCAGTAGGCAAGTTACAGAGAATCAAGGCAAGCTGGGAGGCTAGAGTTGATGTGGGCCATGACTAAGATCTCAAAGCACTTCACTGGGTGGGAGTCATTGAGGCAAGTTGCGTGTGTTTTCATAGAACCCCTACAGTGTGGAAACAGGCTATTCGGCCCAACGAGTCTACACTGACACTCCGAAAAGGAACCACCCAGACCCATGCCCCTACCCTGTTACTCTACATTTACCCAAACTAATACACTTAACTTTTATATCCCTGAACACTATGGGCAATTTAACATGGCAAGTTCATCTGTTACGTAGGCTTTGCCACAGGCAGCGGGTGTCCGTATGGTTAGTTTGGGTCTTTAATTTGGTACAGTACGACCTCTTAGCATCTCTTAATGGCTTTGCAGAGGTCCTATCTAGATTTCCTGTATAGGTGTGGGTCATCCAACTTCAATGCTGCATGCCTGGGCTTCAGTAGGCAGTGGATTTCCTGGTTCATCCATAGTTTCCTGTTGGGGAACACACTGTTGTCGTCTTTGGCACCTAGTTCTCCACGTACCTGCTAATGAAGTCTGTGACGGTGGTGGTATACTTGTCTAGGTTGTCTGCTGACTCCTTGAATATGGTCCAGTCCACCAATTCCAAACAGTCCTGTATCAGCTCTTCCATTGCCTCAGATGAGCATTGAATTACTTTCTGTGAAGGTTCCTCCCCTTTCAACTGGGGCTAGTAAACTGGGAGATGGAACATAGCATTGTGATCTGATTTTCCAAAGTGCGGATGGGCTATGGAGCAGTAGACGTCTTTGGTTGTGTAGCAGTGATCAAGGATATTGAGTTGTCTGGGGCAGGAGATTTACTAGTGGTATTTTGGTAGAACCATCTTGAGGTTGGCTTAGTTGAAGTCTCCAGCCACGATTAATAGGGCCTCAGGGAATTTTGTCTCCAGAATATTTGTCCCAGCGTAAATTTCATTCAAAGCATTCTTCACCATGTACACAGCTGGCAGGGTGGTGGACGTGAACTTGTGTAGTACATATGAGGGATGGCATTTCACTGTGAAGTATTCTAGGGTTGCTATGTCTGAGCATCAGAAAGTGTTGATTATGAGGCAGACCCATCACCCATTGCAATGCATGTAGAACCCCTCAGCTTGCGAGGCACAGTCAGGTATAGCAGGAGTGACCCACGTCTCCATAAAACAGAGGACACAGCTGTCTCTCAGTTATCTTTGGAAGTTGAGTCTAGGTCTGGTCATTTTCTTTTCAACAGCTTGCCAGGAGTATGCTGGGGATGGGGCAGGTTTGGGGGGTGTACTTGAAACAGTGTTGTTTCGGTCTCAGCTACAGCCCTGCATATCTTCCCTGTTTTCTGGTAGGTTTCCTGTTTCTGGGCGGTGCTCGGTGTTGGTGGTGTGAGTATACTGTTCTGGTAGGTAAGTCGGGATGAGTCGTCATGAGGTCGGACAGGTCTGCCTCCTCGCGCTTGAGTAGCCGTGGGATTGGAGTTCAGCCCTGTGTTGGTCGGATCCCCTTGGGGTTGTGTCGAAGTGGGTTCAGAGTTCAGTCCTGGGTTGAATGGGCCTCGTTGGACTTGTCACTGTGGGGGCAGGTTTCATTCCGAGTTGGGTCGGGTCACTGCGGAGTCAGGTTGCTGCAGGCTCAGGGTTTGGGCCTTGGTTCCAGGTATCCTCGTGGGGCCTGCAGGAAGCCAGTAGTGTAGGTTTGCCCTAGGCTTACACATCCAGCGTTGTTAATACTCACGTCTGGACGTTTGTAGGATCGTCAGACCTGTAAGTAGATTTAAGAGAACAGTATTAGTAATTTTTTTAATAGACTTAGAATTTAAGTTTAAAAGTGCAGCACGATAATAAGGAATGTGTGAATAAGATCTGCTGTAGAGAGCTGGCAAAGAGTCGTCCTGTGTCGGCACCACCATAAGCTTTACTCGTTCATCCAATCTGCTGTCACACCAGCCAGAAAGTGTTCAGTTGTGGTTCATGTGGAAAGAGTTTCAGGCAGTCATGTCTTCTCAGAACATACTAGTGCTCTCGTCTGGAGAGAGACCATTCCACTGCTCTGTATATGGGAAGAAATTCACTCATACTTTCAGCCTCCAGATATGCCAGTGAATTCACACTAAGGAGAAATCCTTCACCTGTAATTCATGGGGAAAGAGTTTCAGACAGTCATCTGCTCTCATTGTATACCAAGGTACTCATGCTGGGAGAGACTATTAAATCCCAGCCCCATACAGTCTCCCACGTCTTTGGGCCAAAATCCAAATCCACATGCACCATTTCCTCCTTCCCCTACTTACGGTCACTCTTCACTTTCTAATCGGAGACATTAATCAGAGGAATATTTCAGACTCTGAATTGTAGATTTTACACAAAACATCTGTTTAGTGTCAAGTAAAACATAATAATTTTATTGTCTACAAGTTCTTGAGAACTCTTGAATTGGGGGGGGGGGGGGGGGGGGTTAATCGTGGCACAGAAGTCACACAACACCAGATTTATTTGAAATGACAAGCTTTCGAAACGCTGCTCCTTCATCAGGTGAAAGCTTGTCATTTCAAATAAACCTATTGGATTATAACCTGGTGTTGTGCAACTTCTGACCTTGTCCACCCCAATCCAACATTAGCACCTCCACATTTTCAAAGAATCATTGCAGCCTCATAAATCAGCAACACTGACAGACTCCCTGACCCCAGGGAAAAGACTTTGTCTATTTATCCTATCTATGCCCCTCATAATCTTGTGACCCTCTATAAGGTCACCCCTCAGCCTCCGACGCTCCAGGGAAAACAGCCCCAGCCTGTTCACCCTCTCCCTGTAGCTCAGATCCTCCAACCCTGGCAACATCCTTGTAAATCTTTTCTGAACCCTTTCAAGTTTCACAACATCTTTCCGATAGGAAGGAGACCAGAATTGCACGCAATATTCCAACAGTGGCCTAACCAATGTCCTGTACAGCCGCAACATGACCTCCCAACTCCTGTACTCAATACTCTGACCAATAAAGGAAAGCATTCCAAACGCCTCCTTCACTATCCTATCTACCTGCGACTCCACTTTCAAGGAGCTATGAACCTGCACTCCAAGGTCTCTTTGTTCAGCAACACTCCCGAGGACCTTATCACTAAGTGTATAAGTTCTGGTAAGATTTGCTTTCCCAAAATGCAGCACCTCACATTTATCTGAATTAAACTCCATCTGCCACTTCACAGCCCATTGGCCCATCTGGTCCAGATCTTGTTGTGATCTGAGATAACCCTCTTCGCTGTCTACTACACCTCCAATTTTGGTGTCATCTGCAAACTTACTAACTGTACCTCTTGTGCTTGCATTAAAATAATTTATGTAAATGACAAAAGGTAGAGGGCCCAGCACGGATCCTTTTGGCACACCACTGGTCACAGGCCTCCAGTCTGACAAACAACCCTCCAGCACCACCCTATGTCTTCTACCTTTGATCCAGTTCTGGGGAACCTTGTCGAACGCCTTACTAAAGTCCATATAGATCACATCTACTGCTCTGCCCTCATCAATCATCTTTGTTACTTCTTCAAAAAACTCAATCAAGTTTGTGAGACATGATTTCCCACGCCCAAAGCCATGTTGGCTATCCCGAATCAGTCCTTGCCTTTCCAAATACATATACATCCTGTCCCTCAGGATTCCCTCCAACAACTTGCCCACCACCGAGGTCAGGCTCACCGGTCTCTCGTTCCCTGGCTATTCTTTACCGCTCTTCTTAAACAGTGTCACCACGTTTGCCAACCTCCAGTCTTCCAGCACCTCACCTGCGAGTATCGATGATACAAATATCTCAATAAGAGGCCCAGCAATCATTTCTCTAGCTTCCCACAGTGTTCTCAGGTACACCTGATCAGGTCCTAGGGACATCCAGTACTTCCTCCTCTGTAATCTGGACATTTTGCAAGATGTCACCATCTATTTCCCTACAGGAGACAGTGAGGACTGCAGATGCTGGAGATCAGAACTGCACTTTTCCAGCAACACATCTATTTCCCTACAGTCTATATCTTCCATATTCTTTTCCACAGTAAATACTGATGCAAAATATTCATTTAGCATCTCCCCCATTTTCTGTGGCTCCACAGAAAGGCTGCCTTGCTGATCTTTGAGGGGCCCTATTCTCTCCCGAGTTACCCTTTTGTCCTTAATATATTTGTAAAAACCCTTTGGATTCTCCTTAATTGTATAGGCCAACACTATCTCATGTCCCTGTTTTGCCCTCCTGATTTCCCTCTCAAGTATACTCCTACTTCCTTTATATGCTAAAGATTCACTCGATCTATCCTGTTTATACCTGACATATGCTTCCTTCTCTTTCTTAACCAAACCCGGGATGTACTTCACCTTGTTAAGCCACACCCTTGCCTCCAGCACCTCATTGTTTACTGCAAGTTCTTATCCGATCAAAGTCATGCCAGTTGAGCCTTTGTCACGCACCCCTAAACTTCACTCTTTCCCTACCCGCTCATACCCGATATGCATTCTCATTCCCTCCTTTTATCGTTTCATGATAACCGATGGCATGGGGGCCGACCTCAGTGCTGTTGCCATTTGGAATCCTCAATAGCTGGGTATCGGGTCACCAAAGCCCGTCCTGTTGGAAATAATCCCTGCATGGAGTCTATCACTTGATGTAAGATACATTTCAGAACAGCTATTCCCAGGAAGATTCTTATTATAACCACCCCTGCCTAAATAGCCATTATGACTAGCCAGTCCTTCCGTCCTCCGAGCTTCCAGTCTCCCCTTCCGGCCCATCTCTTGCCCTCCTTTATAGACCCTAATTGTTCATCCATCTTGTGGACATAACGGGTAACATTAGCTGTGACGTCGTGCAGGTCCATGATGCATTTGTCCTGTGCTATAGGGCAAACGCCACCCTGGCGGGTAAGGAGGTAATCCAATGCATAGTGATTTTGCATGGACAAAAGTCTGAGTTGGTTCAGGTTCTGAGTGATGACCTTGAGCGCTGTGTGGGTAGCGTTGCCCAGCATGGTAAGTCCGCATGCAAGATAGTTACATTTATGGGTGGCCATGTTGGCCCCAGAAGCTCCAAGGCAGAAAATGCCTGCTGCCCCGTAACCAGCTGCCTGTCTGGCAGGAAGAGTGGGAAGATCTTTATAGGCAGTGCAAAACTCCTCAGAGACATCACACTTCTGACTGCTGAGTGCCAGTCCCTAATGCCCCAGACAGGGTACCCTCCTGGGAAGTAGGGTTCCAAGGGCCACCGAGTGAGGGTAAGGGGACTCTAGGAAGTTTGTGGCCGTACCGTTAAAGAAGATAAAATAACCCGGGTCTGTAGAAAGGGTTTCTGAATAGCCTTTATCGTGAGAGTAATCATGGTTAATCCAGGCAAATGTGGCGCCAGTGGGACACGATACTTCCTTAACTCCATCTCTGTTTTGGGGAAGGACAAAGACACAGGCATCCACTGTGAGGTGGGTACAGTCGACTTTACCACATAGGAGCCGTTCCCCTCGTTTAAAGAGAACACAGTCGGAGCTGTTGTAATGGCAATTGACACTCGCGTGTCCTGGGTGGGTAGGTCTGCACTTGTGACGATGGCAGGAGCGGTAAAGGTGAAAGGTTTTCTCACTACAAATGAACACTTCTGAACATCCACCGCCCTGCCCCCCCGCCCCACTACCAGTGAAGCATCTCTCATATCCCCAGTGGTTACTGGGGAAGTTTCCCTCTTCTGTCTTCCCAGCACATGTCCCCCTTGAGCCAAGCTCTGTCCATGTGGTCAAAAGGCTGGGAAGATACATGCAGTCTGCCATGGGGGTCTGTGCAGGTTCGTACTGAAGAGTTATTCTTCAGCATTGTGGCAAACTGTTACTGGCTAGAGAGCACTGGTAGTGTAGGCCACGGTCCCACTGAGGGACACTGGAGAAGAGAGAGTTCTCTCCAGTGGATCGAGGGAAGCAAGCAGTGGTGCCATCACCATACAGTCTGTTGGTAGACCTGGTAGAAATAATTGCCAGCCGTGTATTCCTGAATGTCAATACCGATTGCTCTTTACCAGAGGGCTCTGCGGGACTGAGTCATGGAGACAGTAGTGGGGTTGGGGCGGTATATTTCTTGCAGGGAGGGGTTATTTTTCAGAGCCTCCCTTATAGCTTTCAAAGCACGGAGACAGGCCCTTTGGTCCAAGCCGACAAAAACGTCCATCCACACTAACTCCATTCCCCTGCATTTGTCATACAATAAGGTGATGGTCTCTCCCTTCCAGGGTCCCTCCTGCAGGTATAGTCAAACTTGCAGCCCCAGTACCAACATGGGAGTTGTCGCAGATTCCTTTGGTCGAGGACCAACTTACAATCTGTTTGGATGAGCAATCCATTGCAGTAATTGATTTTAGTAACCTTCTGCATCTCAAACTGGTTCCCTTGCTCATTGGTACAAGTGAGAATATTTCTCCTGCACAAATGATGGACCTGATTACGTCTACCCAGCTTGCAAATCTTGACCCTCCCTTCAATACTCTGGTTGGACAGACGTAGTATACATATGGAATGAGCAGTCACATGGAAGTGGTTGAGATGTGTACAGTAACAACATTTAAAAGGCATCTGGACAAATGCATGGATAGGAAAGGTTAAAAGGATATGGGCCAAATGCAGGGCAATGGAGTTAGTGTGGATGGACGTTTTTGTCGGCTTGGACCAAAGGGCCTGTCTCCGTGCTGTAGGATTCCATGACTCTTTGACCTGAAATGTTGACTCTATTTTTTCTTCAGTTTCTGCTAGACCTGCTGAGCTTTTCTAGCAATATCCCTGCTAAGCCATCGTAATGCTAATAATCTCCCACAGTAACCCCATCCCGTCACCTTCCTGGAGGCAAGTATAGATGCACGTGATATATCATTAGCAAAACTGGCAATACAGAAGTACAGATTAGTTTTTATCAGTCCTTTTCCTCCTTCCCTTGGTCTGTCATCCACCATTTACATTTGCTCAGGTGAATCCAGTGATTCTTTCCCTTCCCTGTCACTGCAGTGGGGGTTTAGAGCAACACCTGGAATGGCCCTTTCCAGTGGGGTCCCAGTTTCGGATTAGGACCCACTCACTAGTCTCTATTCCTTCCCAGTCAGTGTTGCGATCAGGTTTGGTGTTCTTTCACTACCTGCTCGTACCTTATACACATTCTCAGCGCGAATTGGCATCCTGTCTCCACAATGTAGAGAATGTGTTAGTTAAGTTTGTGAATCATTCAGTTTAATGTTAGAAAGGAAAGAATAAAAGGGAACCTGAGGGACAACGTTTTTATACTGTGTAGTATACATATGGAATGAGCAGTCACATGGAAGTGGTTGAGGTGTGTACAGTAACAACATTTAAAAGGCATCTGGACAAATGCATGGATAGGAAAGGTTAAAAGGAGATGGGCCAAATGCAGGGGAATGGAGTCAGTGTGCTTTGTCGGCTTGGACCAAAGGGCCTGTCTCCGTGCTGTCGGATTCCATGACTCTTTGACCTGAAATGTTGACTCTATTTTCTCTTCAGTTTCTGCTACACCTGCTGAGCTTTTCTAGCAATTTGTTTTCGTTTCTGATGAGTCACTGGACTCGAAGCGTTCACTCTGCTTTCTGCTATCAGACCCGCAGAATTTCTCCAGTCACTTCTGTTTTTATTTCAGACCTCCGGCATTGTTTTGTATTAGACAGTGTAATTGGGCTGAAGCTTATTAACATCAGCAGGAGATCGCATTCAACATGGTTAGGTCTAGGTTGTCATAAACAGAAAATAAAACACTGTAGTCATTTATGAACTCACTGGTGACTCAGCAAGTCGGATAATTGAGAATCCTTTCAATGCAAGAAGTATACGAAATAAGGTAGGTGAACTTGCAGCATGGGTTGGTACCTGGGACTTCGATGTTGTGGCTATTACGGAAACATAGGTTGAACAGGGACAGGATTGGCTGTTGCAGGTCCCAGGGTTTAAATGTTTTAGTAGGGTCAGAGGTGGGGGTAAAAGAGGGGGAGGTGTGGCATTGCTTGTCAAAGATAGTATTACAGCGGTGGAAAGGACGATGGATGAAGACTCGCCATCTGAGGTAGTTTGGGCTGAGGTTAGGAATAGGAAAGGTGAGCTCACCCTGTTAGGAGTTTTTTACAGGCCTCCTAATAGTCCTAGAAACGTAGAAGAAAGGATTGCGAGGATGATTCAAGAGAAGAGTGAAAGTAATAGGGTGGTTGTTATGGGGGACTTTAACTTTCCTGATATTGATTGGGAAAGCTATAGCTCAAGTTCGTTAGATGGGTCAGTGTTTGTCCAATGTATGCAGGAGGGTTTCCTGACACAATATGTAGACAGGCCAACAAGAGGTGAGGCCATACTGGATTTGGTTCTGGGTAATGAACCAGGCCAGGTGCTAGAATTAGAGGTAGGTGAGCACTTTGGGGAAAGTGACCACAATTCGGTGACTTTTACTCTCGTGATGGAGAGGGATAAGTGTGCACTTCAGGGCAAGAGTTATAGCTGGGGGCAGGGAAATTATGATGCGGTGAGGCATGACTTAGGATGTGTGGCTTGGAAAAGTAAGCTTCAAGGCAAGGGCGCAATTGATATGTGGAGTTTGTTCAAGGAGCAACTATTGAGTGTCCTTGATAAGTATGTACCCGTCAGGCAGGGAGGAAAGGGTCGTGTTAGGGAGCCGTGGTTTAATAAGGAATTGGAATCCCTTGTTAAATGAAGAGGGCGGCCGATGTAAAGATGAGGCGTGAAGGTACAATTGGGGCTATTGAGAGTTATAAGGAAGCCAGGAAGGACCTGAAGAGAGAGCTAAGAGCAGCAAGGAGGGGACATGAAAGGTCCTTAGTTGGTAGGATTAGGGAAAACCCTAAGGCTTTCTATACGTATGTCAGGAATAAAAGAATGACTAGGGTAGGAATAGGTCCAGTCAAGGATAGTAGTGGGAAGTTGCGTGTGGAGGCTGAAGAGATTGGGGAGACACTGAATGAATACTTTTCGTCAGTATTCAATCAGGAACAGGACATTATTGTCAATGTGAATACTGAGTCACAATTAAGTAGAATGGATGGCTTTGAGGTATGTAGAGAAGAGGTGTTGGAAATTCTGGAAAGGGTGAAAATAGATAAGTCCCCTGGGCCTGATGGCATTTATCCTAGGATTCTCTGGGAAGCAAGGGAGGAGATTGCAGAGCCATTGGCCTTGATTTTTATGTCCTCGTTGTCTACAGGAGTAGTGCCAGAAGATTGGAGGCTAGCAAATGTGGATCCCTTGTTCAAGAAGGGGAGTAGGGATAACCCTAGTAACTATAGGCCGGTGAGTCTCACTTCTATTGTGGGCAAAGTCTTAGAGAGAATTGTAAGGGATAGGATTTATGAACATCTGGATAGGAATAATGTGATCAAGGATAGTCAGCATGGTTTTGTGAATGGCAGGTCGTGCCTCACAAACCTTATTGAATTCTTTGAGAAGGTGACTAAGGAGGTGGACGAGGGGAAAGCGGTAGATGTGGTGTATATGGATTTTAGTAAGGCGTTTGATAAGGTTCCCCATGGTAGACTACTGCAATAAATACGGAGGTATGGCATTGAGGGTGAGTTGGAGGTTTGGATTAGGAGTTGGCTGGCTGGAAGAAGACAGAGGGTAGTAGTTGATGGCAAAGGTTCATCTTGGAGTGCCATCACTAGCAGTGTTCCGCAAGGATCTGTTTTGGGACCATTGCTGTTTGTCATTTTTATAAATGACCTGGAGGAGGGGTTAGAAGGTTGGGTGAGCAAGTTTGCAGATGATACGAAAGTCGGAGGAGTTATAGACAGTGAGGAAGGACGTGGCAGGTTACAGCGGGATATAGATAAGCTGCAGAACTGGGCTGAAAGGTGGCAAATGGAGTTCAATGTAGCTAAGTGTGAGGTGATTCACTTTGGTAAGAGTAAGATGGGGTACTGGGTTAATGGTCGGATACTTGGTAGTGTGGATGAGCAGAGGGATCTTGGTGTCCATGTACACAGATCTTTGAAAGTTGCCACCCAGGTAAATAGTGCGGTGAAGAAGGCATATGGCGTACTGGCTTTTATTGGTAGAGGAATTGAGTTCCGGAGTACTGAGGTCATGTTGCAGTTGTATAAGACTCTGGTGCGGCTGCATCTGGAGTATTGTGTGCAGTTTTGGTCGCCATACTATAGGAAGGATGTGGAGGCACTGGAACGGGTGCAGAGGAGGTTTACCAGGATGTTGCCAGGTCTGGTAGAAAGATCGTATGAGGAAAGGCTGAGGCACTTGGGGTTGTTTTCATTGGAGAAAAGAAGGTTTAGGGGTGACTTGATCGAGGTGTACAAGATGATTAGGGGTTTAGATAGGGTCGACAGTGAGAATCTTTTTCCACGTATGGAGTCAGCTATTACAAGGGGGCATAGCTTTAAATTAAGGGGGGGTAGGTATAGGACAGATGTTAGGGGTAGGTTCTTTACTCAGCGAGTCGTGAGTTCGTGGAATGCCCTGCCAGTAGCAGTGGTGGACTCTCCCTCATTATGGGCATTTAAGCAGGCATTGGATAGGCATATGGAGGATAGTGGGCGAGTGTAGGTTAGGTGGGCTTGGATCGGCGCAACATCGAGGGTTGAAGGGCCTGTACTGCGCTGTATTCTTCTATGTTCTATATATGGAGAAGGATAATGGCCTCTGACCAGTGTGAATTCGGCAGTGTTTTAGAAGTTCAAATGAATTCATTAATCCCTTTCCACTCTCCGGACAGTGGAATGGTCTCTCCCCACTGTGAACTCACTGGTGCCTCAGCGGGTGGGAGGAAGAACTCGATCACTTCCCACACAAAGCGGGGAGGTCAAGGGTTCTCCTCAGTGTGAACTTGCTGCTATCATAATAAAGTGATGGGTGGGTGGATCACTTCCCACACACTGGGCAGGTGAACGGCCAGTTTGAACTCATTGGTGTATCAGCAGCTCAGATGAATCAATGAATGCTTTTTCACCCTCGGGGCAGGTGAATGGTCTGTTCACAGAGTGAAGTCACTGGTGTGTCAGCAGGTTGGGTTAATTAGTGAATCCCTTCCCTTACTCCGAACAGGACAACGAGCAGGTGTGAAGTTGCTGGTGTACGGTGAGATCAGATGATTGCTTAATGCCCAGTTCCACAGTGAGAGTAGGAGAATGGCCTCTCATCAGTGTGAACACATTGATGGAACATCAGTTCCTCAGGACGTCTTCAGGATTTCCTGCAGTTTGGACAAAAAGCTCTCTTGTCTGTTTGAGTACCTGGTGTGTCAGCAGGTGGGCTGACTGAGTGAATCCTGACCAGGTGAATGGCCACTCACCAGTGTGACTGCGTTGATGAGTTTCCAACTTAGAGGGGCATTTGAACACACCTCTCATTTCCAATTTTTTCCATGTTGCGGGTATGGATGTTAAGTTGGAAGCCTTCCCCAGACAGACAGCACATGTACAATTCCTTCCTGGTGTGATGTGTTTCAGATTATATAACTGCCTAAAGCTCTAACCACTGTGCAGTGTAACAGGCTTGTATGTTTGGTGTTTTTCCAGATTGAGAGTGGACAAACATTCCTCCTTTCACATTTCCAGATGGATGATTTCCAGGTCCTGAGTGCCTGTACCATTATATTTGGTTTGAGTTTTGTTTCTGTGCATCCTTGCCTCCCCACAACCTGTAAAGAGAATTTGAAGACAGTTCATGCGTGCACACACAGACATGTGCAAATGCACGCGCACACAGACACAGGCAGACACAGACACACACAGTTGTCAGTTCAGGATAGAGATTCAGAGCAGACAACCCCAGTTTGGATCACCATTTGCTCCTCTAGTTTGCAGACAGAGCCAGATTCCTTTTCGCCGGTTCCACCAGGTCTTTGAATTCGGGGTTTGTGGCCCCACATGGGATGTCTCCAAAGCCTCCAAACCCACCATCTTCTCTCACTCACCTCAACAATGCTGGTTCCACATTGATACTGTGCATGCATAAAATACTACCAGTTGATTCTCGATGGCTGTGGACAAAGAGTGAAAACAAAAATTGCTGCAAGTCACAGCGGATCAGGCAGCATCTGTGAAGAGAGTAAGCTAATGTTTCGAGTCTAGATGACTTCATTAGAGCTGATGTGAAATACAGAGAGGGCAGCATTTATGCAGTGGTGGAGTGGAGAAGGCTGCTGATAGTGCAGATTAAATTATCAGAATGTGAGAATGGCAGAACAATGGTGTGTCTTAACTGCCAAGCTGGAAAGAACACATGGGGGAGGGGAGAGAGGGAATGGTGACAGGGAATGTTACAAGTAAAGCTAAAAGAAAGCGAAGGAATGGGAGTGGGTTTCTGATCTGAAGGTGTTGAACTCAACATTAAATTCCGAAGGTTGTAAAGTGCTGAGTCTGAAGATGAGATGGTGTTCCTCCAATTTGCACTGTAATTCACTGGAGCACTGCAGAATGCCAAGGACAGACAAGTGGGCACGTGAGCAGTATGCAACATTAAAATGACTGACTATGGCAAGGTCAGGGTCATGGTTGCGCACGGAACAGAGGTGTTCTACAAAGCTGTCACCCAGCCTGTGTTTGGTTTCTCCCAAGTAAAGTAGGCCACATTGGGTGCAGTGAATGCAATACACCAGATTACAGGAGGTACAGTACAGGTGAAATGCTGCTTCGCCTGGAAAGATTATTTAGACCCTTGGAACAGGGAGGAGGTGAAGGGGCAAGTGTAACTGCAGAAGGTGCAACATGCGAAGGTGCCATGGGAAAGAGTTGATGATTTGGAGATGCCGGTGTTGGACTGGGGTGTACAAAGTTAAAAATCTCAACACCAGGTTATAGTCCAACAGGTTTAATTGTAAGCACACCTGGTGTTGTGTGATTTTTAACCATGGGAAAGAGAGGTGGTGTTGGTAGTCGAGCAGTGGACTGGGATTTCCTGGAGGGAACAGTCCATATGCAATGCATACAGGGGAGTGAGGGGAAGATAATTTGGCATTCTGCTGGAGTTGTCTGAAATGGCAGAGAATGATCCTTTGAATCGGAGGCTGGTGGGATGAAAATTGAGACTAGGTGGAACTGATGACACTCTTGTGAGTGATGGGAAGGGGCAAGGTAGAAGCATGGGTGATAGATCAGATGCGGTTGAGGGCCCTGTCAACCACAATGGGTGGGAAATCATGGTTATGGAACAGGAAGCCATGTCAGCAGTGCTACTTTGGAAGGTGGCATTATCCGAATAGGTACAACGCAGTCGGAGGAGTTGGGAGAATTGGATGGAATCCTTGCAGGACATGGGGTGTCAAGAGCAGTAATGATGGTGGCTTTGTAGTGGATGGCAGTTTATTCCCCAAAATGGAGACATAAAGGTTAAGGAAAGAAAGGGACGTCTTGGGAGATGAACCACGTGATAGTTTTAGAGGAGTGGAAATTGGAGGCAAAATTAACAAATGTTTTAAAGGTCCAAACGGGAGCATGAAGCTGCACAAAAACAGTCGTCGATGTACCATTGATAGGAGGGGGCCAGTGTAAGACTGGAATAAGAATAGGACTAGTGAGGGCTACGGATGTGGGAGATCAGAGTTGAGAGTGTGGTGCTGGAAAAGCACAGCAGATCAGGCAGCATCCGAGGAGCAGGAAAAATTGACGTTTCAGGCAAAAGCACACTCTTGACTGGAAGAAGAAAAGTTCCACCCACCCCATAAAGAGGCAGGCAAAACTGGGACCTACACCACTCCTTTTGACTTGGCAGAAGTGAGATGAATTAGAGGAGAAACTGTTCAGCCATACTTCTGCCCTTTCTCCTTCCTGTCACTCTCAACAGCGTGATTGGGTCCCTATTGTCCTCACTTTTCATCCACATCCAAAGGATCATTCTCTGCCATTTCAAGCAACTCCAACAGAATGCCACCACTAAATACATCTTCACCTCACTTCCCCCATCTGCATTTCACAGGAACTGTTCCCTTGGGGACACCTTTGTCCATTCCTTGATCCACACCACCACCCCCTTTCCCACGGCACCTTTCCATGTAACCGCAGCAGGTGCAACAGCTGGCCCTTCACCACCTCCCTGCTCTCACTTTCCAAAGGCCTAAGCAATCTTTCCAAGTGAAGCAACATTTCACCCGTGCCACCTCCAATCTAGTGTACTGCATTTGCTGCACCCAATGTGGCCTACTCTACGTTGGAGAAACCAAATGCAGGTGAGGTGACCAATTTGCAGAACACCTCCGGTCCATGACCCTGACCTTCCTGTAACCGGTCATTTTAAAACAGCTTGTCTGTCCTTGGCATGCTGCAACGCTTCGGGTGAATCACAGCACAAACTGGAGGAACAACATATCTTCTTCACTTCTGAACATAATACTGAGTTCAACATCTTCAAATTAGATTACTTTACAGTAGTGGAAACAGGCCCTTCGGCCCAACAAGTCCACACCGACCCGCCGAAGCGCAAACCACCCATACCCCTACATTTACCCCTTACCTAACACTACGGACAATTTAACATGGCCAATTCACCTGACTTGCACATCTTTGGACTGTGGGAGGAAACTGGAGCATCCGGAGGAAACCCACGCAGTCACGGGGAGAATGTGCAAACTCCACACAGTCAGTCGCCTGAGGCGGGAATTGAACCCGGGTCTCTGGCGCTGCGAGGCAGCAGTGCGAACCACTGTGCCACCGCGCCGCCCACAAACATGTGAATCCATTCCCATTGCTTCCCTTTGTTTTAGCTTTACTTGTTAGATTCTCCATCATCATGTGTTCTCTTCTCTCCCCCACCCTAGTGGGCCATCTTTTCGTTCCAGTTTGGCAGTTAGACACGCCATTCTCACATTCCCATTACTTAATCTGCACTTTCAGCAGTCTGTGTCTCTATCTCTCACTCACTCACTCACTCACTCACTCACTCACACACACACACACACACACACACCCAGCTCTCCCCCCTCTCATCCCCACCGCTGCATAAATGCTGCCATCTCCATACCTCACGTCAGCTCAGATGAAGTCATCTAGACTCCAAGCAATAGCTTCCTCTGGCTCCCTTCGCTGAGGACAGATTGCAGCGTCTGCAGTAATTTGCTCAGGACGAGTGGGGGGTGGGGAAGGTCATGAAGGGCCGAGCGGGCGCGGCCAACCAATCAGTGTGAATGGGGGGGGCGGGGCTGGAGGAATGAGGGGGCGTGCACCGATCAGGAAAAGGAATGAACGGTTTTACAAACTGCCGCTTGATAGCGGGGCATTAAATATCTCTGACGAAATTTATGAGAGACTTTAAGAAATAATTGAGGTGGAGATTCGATAAGTAATCTATTTTCCAATGAATGTACAGAAATCGAGTAAGACAGGTTCAAGTCCCTACAGTGATGCTCCTGTCGCTCAACATTCCTTGAAGACGTCAATGTGCCCCATTCACTCAACAACCGGTCTGCCGACATGCGCAGTGGTGGATTGTAGCGGAGCATGCGCAGTGTCATTTTGTTCCAGGCTCTGGAAGGCTCGCGACCATTTTCTTCAACGGCTGCGGCCGGCCGAGGGAAAGGGGAGGCGTGGAGCGAATTCGTAAAGACCTCCATTCGCAAACCCTAATTGAGACCAACCGAGCCCCGTGTTAGGAGATCTGTGTCTTTATCCCGGGAAGAGGCCCAGGTTGACGGCCGCCACCTTGGAGAGTTTTTAGAAGCTGAGATGGGACGGAGTCGGGTGATGGAACTGAGGTAGAAATAGGCGGTTTTACTGATGATGTGAACATGTGGTTGGAAACTCAGTTTGGGATGAAGTGTGGCACCAAAGTTCCGTACGGAGATTCAGTCAGTGGCTGAGAAATGGAGTTTGTAACTGAATGGACTGAAAGGCATTGACTTCCATCCTTCAGTCGAAAGTCTTTGTTCCTCCAATGCTGGACGTCAAAGCGTTCAGGATCTTTGAGGTCATCATCTTCACATCGATCCGCTACTCTGATCATTTAAGGTGGAGATTGAGGATTTGGACATCCTGTTAAATTTCCACACAAGTTGTAGATCTATAAAATCCCTCTCCTTTGTCCCCTGCCTCTCCTAATTCCTCTTCAGTCTCTTTCTTTTCTCTCACCATCTGATTCATATAGGTTCCACAGTCTTGTGTTGGCTTAGACCAGGTTGCTCCCTGATTGATATTAGTTTTAGCCATAGTTAAGCTTCCATGACAATCCATCACCACTCGTGGTAATTTTTCCCAAGGGCCAGCCTGCAAATTGCGAGATTCACTCAGTACAATTTTCCAATCTTCCTCTGTTTTTGTGTCTTCTTCCTCATTCATTTCTTCTGTTTTAAATTGATTTCACAGGGTTTGCGAAGAGAATGATTTGAAGTCAGGAACCTGAAACTAAACATCATGTTATGTCCTAATGGAGTCACCCAGTTTATCACAACCGGAATATCAACAGATTTTAAATATGGAAGGGCAAAACACTGTTCACATTGGGAAGAACAAATACTTGTGTTCTGTGTGCAAAAAAGGCTTTAGCCAATCAACTGGCCTTGAGAACCACAAATGCATTCACACTGGGGAGAAACCATGGAAATGCAAGGACTGTGAGAAAAGATTCAGTCACCGCTCTGCACTGAAGATTCACCAACGTATTCACACTGGGGAGAGGCCATTCATCTGCTTCAAGTGTGGAAAGGGATTCACTCAGCTTTCCACTCTGCTGACACACCAGCGAGTTCACACTGAGGAAAGACCTTTTAAATGTCCAGACTGTGGGAAGTGCTTTAAAAGTTCCAGTGAGCTAATGTCTCATCGGCGTGTTCACACTGAGGACAGACGGTTCAGGTGCTCTGATTGTGGGACTGGCTTTAAGTGGTCATCTCAACTCACTGTCCACCAGCGCATTCACACTGGGGAGAGGCCATTCATCTGCTCTGAATGTGGAAGTGGATTCACTCAGTCATATCACCTCAAGGCACACCAGCAGGTTCACAGTGAGGAGAGACCTTTTAAATGTCCAAACTGCAAGAAGTGCTTTAAAAGTTCTAGCTACCTGCAATCCCATCAACGCGTTCACACTGAGGAGAGACCTTTTAAATGTTCCGAGTGCGAGAAGTGCTTTAAAGGTTCCAGGGAGCTGATTGTCCATCAACGAGTTCACACTGATGAGAGACCGTTCAGGTGCCGTCATTGTGGGAATGGGTTCAAACGATCATCCCAACTCACTATACACCAGCGACTTCACACTGGGGAGAGATCATTCATCTGCTCAGAATGTGGACAGGTATTCATTCGGTTTTCCACCCTGTTGACACACCAGCGAGTTCATTCTGGGGAGAGGCCATTCACCTGTACTGAGTGTGGGAAAGGATTTCGTGAGTCATCCCACCTCAAGGCACACCAGCGAATTCACACTGAGGAGAGACCCTTCAAATGTCCTGACTGTGTGAAGTGTTATAAAAGCTCTGGAGAACTGAAGTTACACCAACGTGTTCACACAGGCAATAGACCATTCAAGTGCTCTCACTGTGGGATTGGGTTCAAGTGGTCATCTCGTCTCACTGCACACCAACGCACTCACACTGGAGAGAGACCATTCAGCTGCTCCGAGTGTGGGAAGGGGTTTACTCAGAAAATCCACCTCATAACACACCAGCGAGTTCACACTGGGGAGAGACCTTTTAAATGTACAGACTGTGGGAAGTGTTATGTAAGATCCTGGGATCTGATACGCCATCAACGCATTCACTCTGATGAGAGGCCTTTTAAATGCCCAGACTGTGGGAAGTGCTTTAAAAGTTCTGGGGAACAGATGCTACATCAACAGTGTTCACACCAATGAGAGACTGCTTAACTTCCCACTCTCTGCAGGATGATCATCTGAACCAGTACAGCAGCAAATTCACACTGGAGAGAGACCATTCATCTGCACTGAATGTGGGAAAGGATTCATTCAGAAATCCCATCTCATTACGTAGGTGCTGAGCCAACAGCAAGTTCATCGGTGATTTCAGGAGTTGTAATTTGCTGTTAATCACATCACAGTCACAAACCTGTTAAAACATCCAGCCCAGCTTAAGGTGCTAATGCAACATGTAAAGATAATTTTTTGGACTTGGCATTAAAATCAAAGTTTGCTGAATCGACTTCATATCCCAAATATTTCATTATGAATATAAATCATAAAATTAGATGTACATCAGATATGGGTGATACAGTAATAATGGGTGACTTGAATGCTCATATAAACTGGGTGAACCTAGCCAACATACATGCTGTGGAGGATGGAATTCGGCATTTGTGCTGAACGTTTCTGAAGTAGAACATTGAAGGGCTAAGTAGGTATCAGTTTGTTTTAGGCTTAGTAGTCTGTAAAGAGGAAGTATTTAATAACCTTGCTGTTAAGGAGCCTTTGTTGAATAGTGACATTAATATTGTGGAATTTTCAATAATGTTTGATGTTATAGAATGGCAATGTGGGTGCCCCAACATCCTGATGAGTGTAAACATTCAGGAAAGCATCTCACTACCACCTTCTCCCGGGCAGTTAAGGTTAGGCAATAAATACTGGCCAAGCCAGCAACACCTAAATCCCATGAATAGATTTTTTTTAAAAATGAAGGAGTGTTACTTCACTGAAATTGAGTATTTGAACAGGATGTTGCTGGGAAAATTGCTGTTTGTGTTAAAGTCTTTCAAAATTGTTATATCCATACAGAGCCTTTTTTATTTTGTGCAATGAACTTGTGTTGTTTTATTAAAAGAACATTGGCAGTCTCATGCGAATATGTCCAATAATTAACCATCATCCTAAGTTAATTCCAAAAACAAAACATATGACATATCAAGCCAGGTTTTATTCAGAGATCTAACTTGTGCAGTATTACCATAATTTGGGATCATGAGTCCATCCATCAGAGTCAGCATGGTTTTATGAAGGTCAGATCATGTTTGACTAATTTGTTAGAGATTTTCAAAGATGTAACAAGCAAAGTGGATTATGGGGATGCTGCAGATGTAATTTATCTGGATTTCTGGAAGGTGTTTGATTAAGGCGCTGCACAAAAGGTTAATTCACAAGGTTGGATCATATGGGATTTGGGGCAGTTTATTAGCATGGATAGGACAGAAGACAGAGTGAGGATAAATTTTTTTTTTCTGGATGGCAAGATGTAAGTAGTGGGGTGTCGCAGGGTTTGGTCCTTGGACCCCCGCTATTTACAATCTACAGTTGTGATTTGGATACACGGATGGGAGGCGGTATAGCCAAATTTGTGGATAACACAAAAATAGGGAGGACAGTAAATTGCAATGAGGAAATAAGATCCTTACAGATGGATATATAAATAGGTTAGGAGTGTGGGCCAAAATATGGCAAATAGAGTTTTAACAGATGGCGTGGTCGCGCATTTGGGTTGAAAAAATGGGAAGGCGACCTATTATTTTAATGGGGAGAGTCTTCGGGGTGCTCCTTTGCCAACAGGTCTGGATGTCGTCGTTCACGAGTCACAGAAAACTAGCATGCAGGTACAGCAGATAATAAAGAAACCAAATGGAACGTTGGCTTTTACAGCTAAAGGAATAGAATACAAAGATAAGGAAGTATTGTTGCAATGATACAAGGTATTGGTGAGACTGCATCTGGAATATTGTGCACAATTTTGGTCCCCTTATTTGCAGGAAGATGCAGTTCAGAGGAGGTGCACTAGATTGATCTCAGAGATGAGGGGTTTGTCATGTGAAGAGAGATTGAACAGTTTAGGCCTATACTCTGGAATTTAGAAAAAATGAGGCAAGATCAAATTGAGGTATTCAAGATGATAAAAGGTGTGGATAGAATAGACGTGGAACGGTGCTTCCTGTTGTGGGGCAATCTAAGATGAGAGATCATAGTCTTAGGATAAGGGGTAGCAAACTTAAAACAGAGCTGAGGAGAAATTACTTCTCCCAAAGGGTTGTGAATCTGTGGAATTTGCTAACCCAAAGTCCAGTTGGTACTGGTCCAGTAAGTAAATTTGAGGAGTTAGACAGATTTTTAATTGGTAATGAATTGAAGGGATATGGAGAGAAGGCAGGAAGATGGGGGTGAGGAGCATATCAGTCTTAATTGAATGGCAGAACAGACTCAATGGGTCGAACAGCCTAATTCTGGTTCTATATCTTATGAACTTGGAGAATGAGTGATGATCTCATTGAAACTTGGAAGGTTCTTACAGGGTGGATGTAGCTTGGATCTCTCCCCTGGTTGTTCAGTTTAGAACCCAGGGGACTTCAATGGCATAGGCCATTGAAGAAAAAGGAGGGGAATGAGAAATTTTCAGAGACAGTACCAGCGCAATGGGCCAAATAGCAACCTTGGTTTTAAGATTCAATTTTGTGGGTTTATAATGAAGCAGTATTTATTTACACAGTTTCTGTTTCATCTATAATCAATTATTTCTCCTTTCAATAACTGGGAGATATTTCACCAATGATTGCTACTAATATGTAGAGTAACAAATTTATTACAATTAATAAACAGAGCCCTACAACATGAATAATCAGGATCCTGTTACACTCATTTGCTGCTTATAAAAATGAATAAACTGGGTGTAATTGCATTAATAATCAAGCTCCAAGTACATTACGAACATGTTATTAATACGCCATCTGCTTCCACTTTAGCATTTCTCAGTCCCCACCAAAAAACCTTACTTTTAGATGAGACAGATTCTGAGATATTAAAAGGAATTTGGGAAGCAGTTATTCAATCCAGCATTGATTGCATTTCATCATTCATTGTCACAATATTCTATCTATTTTTATTGATGGTTATCGGGCGTTCTTGTGGCTTATTGATTTGGCATTGGTATCTGTTTCGCTCCGTACCTCACCCCTATAAAAAGTTATAAAAAGTGCAGATCAAGCTGAAGAATTTGAACTGAGGCACTGGTTATGATCAGCTGCATTGGGCCGTTCACATCATCTGCATGCCAAACATAGAACCTCCAAAACAAGCTCCCTAATCTGAATGAGCATCCTCATGGAAAGAGATTTCCAGGTTGACCGAGAAATACATTTACTGTGTTGCTGGAAACACGCAGCAGGTCAGGCAGCATCCAAGGAGCAGGAGAATCGATGTTTCGGGCATGAATCCTTCTTCGGGCTCATGCCCGAAACGTCGATTCTCCTGCTCCTTGGATACTACCTGACCTGCTGCGCTTTTCCAGCAACACATTTTCAGCTCTGATCTCCAGCATCTGCAGTCCTCACTTTCTCTGAGAAATACATTTAGTATGTCTTTACATTTTCCCTGAAAAAGTACAATATCCCCATTCACTCAGTACTATCCACTTTGCAGGAGTAGTATCTGTGAAGAAGTCAATACTTCTGAGCATCTCGAACAGGCCCAGATGGAAAATCAACATTAAGAATGGAAAAAGCATGTGAAAATCCAAGCATCACACCCAGTGCTTGTGGACTATTTATTAACCTTGCACTACTTAATAACCTCAACCCACAACCTTGGAGGGGAAGCAAGTCATCCTCAATCTTCACCGACTGCTCAAGGAGAATATAGTTGTACAAAACTTATTTTATATCCATGTTAGACATTCAGAACATATTATACTGGATGGTGTGAATATACTGGATGGTGGAAAATATAACTTACTGCATCCTGCATACTGCATCCTGCATAAGTTTATCTTATCTAAGTTTGAAAAGTTAATTCATTCCCGATGATCACCTTGCTTTTACCCCAATTCTCCTCCCCAGAAGGTGCTTCTCGGGTTCACTGTCACAGTCACCTTTTCCAGACATCAATCTTGTAAACCACCTCTGAATAACTCCAATAAATTTACACCCTTCCTGAAAGGAGATGATGAAAACCACATACAATATTTGAGATGTGAAACTCACCAATTCCCTGCACAAATAAAGCAGAACATCCTTATATTTATGTTCAATTCCTGTCATAATAAAGTATAGCAGCCCAACAGCTTTCTTGATTGCATGCTGCATCTGCAAACTAACTCTGACTCATGTTTTAAATTCCACTGCACTTCAGAATTCTGCATTTTCATTTAAAAGTAGTATTCTGCTTTTATTTATTCTTCCTGATGAAATGCATGACTCCATTTGCAAGATATTTTGCCTATTCATTAAATCTTTCAAAGTTTGTTGGTAAACCCCTTATGTAGTTTTCTATCCATCTTTCGCTACCCATTCCTTCAGTCCCCTCATTTAAATGATTTATGTAAATTCTACAAGGTTGGGTAGTGTTTTAGACCCAACCATTTACAAAGTTGAGAGTGTGGTGCTGGAAAAGCACAGCAAGCCAAGCAGCATCCGAGGAGCAGGAGAATTGATGTTTTGGGCATAAGCCTGGTGGTATTACCCAGAGCTCTCTCCTTATGGATGGAAATGAAGATTATCAATGACTTAAGGAAAGGAAAGTAGATAAACATGTAAGGGAAATAAGCTTGCAATGCTTTGGGGATGGTGTAGTGGAATTAGAGAGACTACATTCCTTTATAGAGAGTTGGCATTGATGAAACAAGCCAAATTACTTCTTTCTCTGCCATAATGAATCCAAGATTGACATCTGCAGCCTCTGCTCATAATATAATCCAGGAATCAATGGGGTACGTTTGGACTGTTCCCCAGTCTTTCCTTCCTCAGATGAGGTGCTCAAACCAGTGACACCTTCACATTGATACTAATCTTGGAAATCTTCTTGCACAGACCCAATGGACAAACCTTTTACCTCGCAGTGAAAGGTCGTTATATTGAGGTGCTAGTGAATGGAGGACACTATTAGATTTCGCTGTGGTATCAGCTTGGAATTGATGATCTGGAAATACTTGCTGTTGATTGTGTTGTCAAGAGTGCAAGAAAGTTGCCCTTCTTTAGAGCAAGAGGCTTAGCTCGCAGAGTATATTAAGTTCATCCCAGAGGGTTTCATGAAACAGTAAGGGACCCTTAGGGAGGTTGTGAATTTAGTCAAAATGTAAGACCAAGCATATGTAAGGTATAGGAAGCTCGTGAGGAATATAAAGAAAGCAGCAAAGAACTCAAGCAGGGAATTAGGAGAGCAAGGAGGGGCCATGAACTGACCATGGAAAGTAAGGTTGAAGAGAATCCCAAAGCATTCTATACATACATTAAAAAATAAGAGGATAACGAGGGAGAAGGTTGGAGCGCTCAAGGATAAAGGAGGAAACTTTGATTGGAGTCAGAGGATGTGGGTGAGATCCTAAATAACTACTTTGCATGGGTATTCACACAGGAGAAGGATGTGGAGAATACTAGGATTAGTATGGAGCATGCTAATGCGCTAGGTCATTTTGAAATTAGGAAAGTGGTGTTGGGTTCCTTGAGCATTGAGGTGGATAAGTCCCAAGAGCCCGATGGTATCTACCCCAAGTTATTGAGAGAGGCAAGGGAGGAGATTGCTTGGTTCTTGACCAATATCTTTGTATCCTCCTTAGCCACTGGAGAAGTCCCCAGAGGACTGACGAGTAGCTAATGTTTCCCTGCTCAAGAAGAGAAAGAGAGATAATCCAGGAAACTAAGCTTCTGGAGAGAATTCTTAGGGTTAGGATTTATGTGTATTTGGAAAGGTATGGCCTAATTAGGAAGAATTAGCATAGCCTTGTGTAGAGCAAGTCATGGTCTCATTAACTTGATTGAATTTTTTGAGGAAGTGACAAAGGTGATTGATGAGGGAGCACAGTGAATGTTGTCGACATGAATTTTAGGTTTTTGACAAGATACCTCATGGTAGACTCATCCAGAAGATTAAGATGCATGGGATCCACAATGGCTGCATGGATTCAGAATTGCCCATAGAAAGCAGAGGGTAGTTGTATTTTTCCGGCTGAAGTTCCATGATGAGTGGTGTTCCACAGGATCCATACTGGGGCCTCTGCTTATATATAAATGACGTGGATGAAAATGTAGTTGGTGAATTAGTTAATTTGCAGATGATGGAAAGAATGATGAAGTGTGGATAATGTAGAATCTTGTCAAATGATACAGTGGATATGGATCAGTTGTGGGTGGAGAAATAACAGATGGAGTTTCATCCGGTTAAATGTGAAGTGCTGCAGTTTGGGAGAGCAAATGTTAAGGAAGAGTACACAGTTAAAGGCAGGACCCTGAACAGCATTGATGCACAGAGGGATTTTGGGGTTTAAGTCCAGAGCTCCCTGAAAGTGACCACACAAGTAGATAGTGGTCAAGACAATGTATCGCAAAATTGCCTTTATTGGTCAGGTCAATGAGTACAAGAGTTGGGATGTCAAGCTGCAGCTTTATAAGACTTTGGATAGGCCACACTTAAAGAGTACTGCATTCAATTCAGGTCTCCACATTACAGGAAGGAGGTGAAGGCTTTGGAGAGGGTGCAGAAAACGTTTACCAGGATGTTCCCTGGATTAGACGATATGGATGAAAAGGAGATGCTAGAAAAAACTCAAGTTGTTTTCTCTGGAGAGACGGAGGCTGAGGGGAGACTTGTTAGAAGACTATAAAGTAATGAGATTCATGATCGGTTTAACGATCAGAATCTTCTTCCTGGAGCTGAAATGTCAAAAACTAGGCAACATACATTTAAGGTGAGAGGAGGAAAGTTCAAAGGAGAAGTGAGGAACAAATTTCTTAAACTGAGAGTAGTAGGAATACGCTGCCAGGGGTGGTGAGGGAGGCAGAGATTATATGGGCATTTAAGTAATTTACAGATAAGCACATGAATAGGCAAGGGATGGAGGGATATCGACCAATGGCAGGCAGAAAGGATTAGTTTTAATTTGACAGAACATCATGGGCCGAAGGGCACATACCTGTTTGGTACAGTTCCTGTGTCAGGTCTTTTTCAGTGTGGCATGCAGCGACAAGTAGGGTATCGCAGGGTTCACTGCTGGATCTTAGCTGTTCACAATATGCATTAATGAATTGGAAGAAGGAATTGAATGCAATATCTCCAAATTTGAAGATGACACTGAGCTGGGTGGCAGTGTGTGCTGTGAGGAGGATGCTGAGGGGCTGCAGGGTAACTTGGCTGAGTGAGCAAATGCAATATAATGTGGATATATGTGAGGCTTTCTACTTTGGTGGTAAAAACAGGAAGGCAGATTATTATCTGAATGGTGGCAGTTTATGAAAAGGTGAGGTGCAACGAGACCTGGGTGTAATGGTGGAACAATTGCTGAAGGTTGGCCTGCAGGTGCAGCAGACTGTGAGGAAAGACCATAAGACATCGGAGCAGAAATTAGACCATTCAGCCCATTGAGTCTGCTCCGCCATTCAATCATGGCTGACTGGTTTCTCAACCGCATTCTGTCACTTTCTCTCATTAATCTTGATTTCCTTTACAATCAATAACCTATCTATCTCTGTCTTAAATATACTCAATGACCTGGCCTCCACAGCCTTCTGTGACATTGAATTCCATACTTTTACCACTCTCTAGCTAAAACAGTTTCTCCTTATCTCTGTACTGAAAGGTCTTCCCTTTATTCTAAGGCAGTGCCTTCGAGTTCTCGTCTCTCCTACCAATGGAAACATCTTCCCAATTAGATCACCCCGCATCCTTTTTAAACTCCATTGAGTATAGACCCAGAATCCTCAAATGTACCTCATATATGTTAAGCTGTTCATTCCTGTGACCATTCTTGTGCATCTCCTCTGAACATGCTCCAGGGCCAGTACATCCTTCCTGAGATATAGGGCACAAAACTGCACACATTGGGAGGTCATGTTGTGGCTGTACAGGACATTGGTTAGGCCACTGTTGGAATATTGCGTGCAATTCTGGTCTCCTTCCTAACGGAAATATATTGTGAAACTTGAAAGGGTTCAGAAAAGATTTACAAGGATGTTGCCAGGGTTGGAGGATTTGAGCTAAAGGGAGAGGCTGAACAGGCTGGGGCTGTGTTCCCTGGAGCATCGGAGGCTGAGGGGTGACCTTATAGAGGGTAACGAAATTATGAGGGGTATGGATAAGGTAAATAGGCAAAGTCTTTTCCCTGGGGTCAGGGAGTCCAGAACTAGAGGTCATAGGTTTAGGGTGAGAGGGGAAAGATCTAAAAGAGACCTAAGGGGCAACCTTTTCACACACAGGGTGGTACGGGTATGGGATGAGCTGCAAGAGGAAGTGGTGGAACAATTGCAACATTTAAGAGGCATTTGGATGGGTATATGAATAGGAAGGGTTTGTAAGGATACGGGCCGGGTGCTGGCAGGTGGAACTAGATTGGGTTGGGATAGCTGGTCGGCATGGATGGGTTGGACCGAACGATCTGTTTCCATGCTGTACCTCTCTATGACTCTATAAAAGCGGGGATGTACTTCTGAGGCTCTGTAAGCCTCTGGTCAGGCCACATAGAGTCATAGAGATGTACAGCATGGAAACAGATCGTTCGGTCCAACCCATCCATGCCGACCAGCTATCCCAACCCAATCTAGTTCCACCTGCCAGCACCCGGCCCATATCCTGTACACCCGCAACATGACCTCCCAACTCCTGTACTCAATACTCTGACCAGTAAAGGGGCGGCACGGTGGCACAGTGGTTAGCACTGCTGCCTCACAGCGCCAGAGACCGGGGTTCAATTTCTGCCTCAGGCGACTGACTGTGTGGAGTTTGTACATTCTCTCCGTGTCTGTGTGGGTTTCCTCCGGCTGTTCCGGTTTTCTCCCACAGTCCAAAAATGTGCAGGTTAGGTGAATTGGCCATGCTAAATTGCCCGTAGTGTTAGGTGAAGGGGTAAATGTAGGGGAATGGGTCTGGGTGGGTTACGCTTCGGTGGGTCGGTGTGGACTTGTTGGGCCGAAGGGCCTGTTTCCACACTGTAATTAATCTAATCTAATCTAAACGAAAGAATACCAAACGCCTTCTTCACTATCCTATCTACTTGCGACTCCACTTTCAAGGAGCTATGAACCTGCACTCCAAGTCTCTTTGTTCAGTAGCACTCCCTAGGACCTTACCATTAAGTGTATAAGTCCTGCTAAGATTTGCTTTCCCAAAATGCAGCACCTCGCATTTATCTGAATTAAACTCCATCTGCCACTTCTCAGCCCATTGGCCCTTCTGGTCCAGATCCTGTTGTAATCTGAGGTAACCCTCTTTGCTGTCCACTACACCTCCAATTTTGGTGTCATCTGCAAACTTACTAACTGTACCTCTTATGCTCGCATCCAAATCATTTATGTAAATGACAAAAAGTAGAGGACTCTGCACTGATTCTTGTGGCACTCCACTGATCACAGTCCTCCAGTCTGAAAAACAACCCTCCAGCACCACCCTCTGTCTTCTACCTTTGAGCTAGTTCTGTCTCCAAATGGGTTGTTCTCCCTGTATTATATGAGATCTAACCTTGCTAATCAGTCTCGCATGGGGAACCTTGTCGAACGCCTTACTGAAGTCCATATAGATCTGCCCTCATCAATCTTCTTTGTTACTTCTTCAGAAAACTCAATCAAGTTTGTGAGACATGATTTCCCACACACAAAGCCATGTTGGCTATCCCGAATCAGTCCTTGCCTTTCCAAATACATATACATCCTGTCTCTCAGGATTCCCTCCAACATCTTGCCCACCACCGAGGTCAGGCTCACTGGTCTATAGTTCCCTAGCTTGTCTTTACCACCCTCTTAAACAGTGGCACCACGTTTGCCAACCTCCAGTCTTCCGGCACCTCACCTGTGACTATCGATGATACAAATATCTCAGCAAGAGGCCCAGCAATCACTTCACTAGCTTCCCACAGAGTTCTAGGGTACACCTGATCGGGTCCTGGGGATTTATCCACTTTTAACCGTTTCAAGACATCCAGCACTTCCTCCTCTGTAATCTGGACATTTTGCAAGATGTCACCATCTATTTCCCTACAGTCTATATCTTCCATATCCTTTTCCACAGTAAATACTGATGCAAAATATTCATTTAGTATCTCCCCCATTTTCTGTGGCTCCACACAAAGGCCACCTTGCTGATCTTTGAGGGGCCCTATTCTGTCCCTAGTTACCCTTTTGTTCTTAATATATTTGTAAAAACCCTTTGGATTCTCCTTAATTCTACTTGCCAAAGCTATCTCATGTCCCCTTTTTGACCTCCTGATTTCCCTCTTAAGTATACTATTCAAGTCCTCTCAGAAAAGCTCACCTCGCCTTGTAATCTGTTAAAGTATGAGTGACTGAGAACTCCCAAATTCCACTATTTAAAGAAAAAAATTCAATTTATTCTTGCATTTTCTGTCCTAGCTACTGAATCAACTGCAATTTTACCTTGAAAGAATCCTGGACTAGAACTTCCAAGCCTCCTTGCACTTCAGACTTTTGAATTTTCTCCCCATTTTAAAAAAAAAGTCCGTGCCTCTATTCCTCCTACCAAGATGAATGACCTCGCTTACCCATATCGTACTCCATCTGCCACTTCTTTACCCACTCACCTCACTTGTCTAGATCCTTCTGCAGCCTCCCATCTTCAATGCTACCTGTCCCTCTATCTATCTTTGTATCATCAGCAAACTTAGCCAGAATGCCCTCAGTTCCTTCATCGAGATCGTTAATATATAAAGTGAAAGTTGTGACCCCAACATGAGCCTCGCACAACACCATGTATCACCAGCTGCCACCCTGAGAAGGACCGTTTTCTCCCCACTCTCTGCTTTCTGCCAGACGACCAAGCCTCTATCCATGCTCGCACTTTGCCTCTAACATAATGTTACGACACGGCGGTGAACCCTTCTGCTAATTAAACCAAACACCCAGAAAAGCTCACCTCGCCTTGTAATCTGTTAAAGTATGAGCGACCGTGAACTCCCAAATTCCACTATTTAAAGAAAAAAATTCAATTTATTCTTTAACTCTAAAAGTGAACATTGAACAACTATTTGTAACTTGAAACCTCCTTTCTCTTAAATGCCTGTTATCTGCCTCCAACTCTATAACCATATGCAGTTCCAATTGAAAAGTTTATTAAAATTACATCAACTTAATTTCAAAACCACAGCGGCTGTCATTGGTATCTTCTCCCTCTGGCTGAAGATTTTCCTGGGTCATCTTTGGTCTATTGCTGCAAAGATGTTTCATATGAAAAAGATACCTTTGATAGTGAGTGTTTTGCTGGCAGTTACTCTGTCAATGAAGTTAAAAATCACACAACACCAGGTTATTGTCCAACAAGTTTAATTGGAAGCACACTAGCTTTCGGAGTGTCGCTCCTTCATCAGGTGGTTGTGGAGGACACAATTGTAAGGCACAGAATTTATAGCCAGTATAGCTACAAATTCTGTGCCTTACAATTGTGTCCTCCACAACCACCTGATGAAGGAGTGGTGCTCCGAAAGCTAGTGTGCTTCCAATTAAACCTGTTGGACTATAACCTGGTGTTGTGTGATTTTTAACTTTGTACACCCCAGTCCAACACCGGCATCTCCAAATCTGTCAATGGAAGTTGGTTTCTGTCTAACTTACCAAAATGTCTGCTTTTTTTAATACCCCAAACACCGGATTGTCTCATTAGTTCAGAGGTTGGCAAAAACAATAAATTCAAACTCGATTGGGTTTCAGTATAGTGGGGTATAATTTAAACTGATTAGTTCAATTCGACTTGTGGTCAAACCAACTGACGTATATAGATTACAGTAAGTATCACATATTTTCAATTTTCCAGTACAGTCTGAGACTGCTAGTCAGTCACATGATAAGTGCCTGCAAGCGCTCCGTGCATACAGCATTCACTCTCTTAAAGGTACAGTACACACCTTCAACTTCAATAACACCGTCCCTTAAGAAAAAGATGAACCATCATAATGAGAAGATGGCTTAATTTTTTTTCTAATTCTTAACCCCCATTACAAGGAAATACATTGGGCATTAATCCAAGTTCATATTAATTTCTGCACACACACACACACACACACACATATATATATATAAAAAATTGGTATTTGTTCAATCTTATCTATACTTTATCCATTAAATCCACGATAACGCGTCTGCTATCACAACCTTATGACCCATAACATGTACAATTTGTAAATTAAAAGTCTAATATAAGACTCCAACGAAATAGTCTCATTCTTATCTTTAAATTGTTCCAAGAATGTAAGAGGATTGTGATCCGTGTGCACAACCGTCTCCAACATTGTTTGTCACATAAACATTAAAATGTTGTAAGGCCGCTACCAAACTCAATAAGTCCTGTTTGATCTGTGGTGGGTGTTAAGTTTCTTTGAAAAGAAACCAATTGGCTATTCAGTTCCATCATCATCTTCCTGTAGCAGTACAGCTCCAACACCTATGTTGTGAATGTCAATTGTAACTTTGAAGGATTTCAAAACGTTTGGTGTAGCTAAAACTGGTGCAGTGGTTAATACTGCTTTTAAATTGTCAAATGCCTCCTGGCATTGTTCTTTCCACCGAAATTTTGTGTTCTTTAGTAAATCCGTTAGCAGTGGCACTACACTGCTGAAGTTTGAAATAAATGTCTGATAGAATCCGCTTAGTCCCAAAAATCAAAGCACCTCTTCCTTTGAGGCTGCTTGTGGAAATTCCCCAATGGCCTTTGTCTTTGCGTTCTATGATTGATGTTATAGATAGATGTAGAATCCCTAAAGTGTGGAAACAGACCCTTCGGCCCAACAAGTCCACACTGACCCTCCAAAGAGTAACCTTCCCAGACTAATACACCTAATACACATCCCAAAACACTGTAGGCAATTTAGCATAGCTAATTCACTTAACCTGCACATTATGTGCCAAGAACGTCACCTCTGACTTCATGAATTCTGTTTTCTTAAAGTTTATTAGCAGTTTTGCTTCTCTTAATCATTCAAAGAGCTCTGACAACTGTACCATGTGATTTTCCATGACTCACTGAAGATCACGACATCATCCAGCTATACTGCACTGTTTGATAACCCAGCCACAACTCTGTTCATGAGTTCTTGGAATTGGCCTGCATGTTCTTCATTCCAAAAGGCATCACTTTGAATTGATACAACCCATTTGGGGTTACAAATGCAGAAATTTCTTTTGCTTTCATTGATAAAGGTACCTGCCAATAAACGCGCAGTAAATTCAACTGGCTTGTCCAACTTTCTCTATACAGTCCTTCAATCTTAGTATTGGGTATGAGTCTGATTTTGTTATGGCATTGATATTCCGACAGTCCACACAAAATCATTGAGTCCTGTCAGGTTTAGTAACTAACACAATCGGTGAACTCCACTTGCTCTGACTCGGTTTGATGACATCTTCGTTGAGCATCGCATCCACTTCCTTCTGGACCTGTTTGGCTTTAAAGGATTAAGCCTGTAGGGATGTTGGTTTATCAGAACAGCATTCCCTACTTCCAACTCATGCACAATAGCATTAATCCTTCCCATCTTATTCCTGCATATCTTCTCATATTGCTGCAACAAACCTTTCAAATGTGTCATTTGCTCTTGAGACAGATAGTTCACTATCTATCCCACACCTCAAGGACTTGCTCATTGTTTAACGTATTTTGAGGCACATCAAATTCCACAAGATCTGGATTTGATTCCTCTGCGGGGCAATAACTAACACTTGTTTCTGCAGTTCCTTCTCCCTATTATAATAAGGTTTCAGCATATTCACATAGCATACCAATACAGTTTTTTCCTGTCCGGCATCTTTACCAAGTGAGATTCAATCAGACCATGGGTCTAATTTTACTGCTGGACTATTTAAGGAAGTCATGGATAGCTTAGGCATATAGCACTTTAAATCAAGTGTGTATCATTCTGAATCCCAGGGAGCTTTGGAAGGATGGCATCAGACCCTGAAGACCTTGTTGAGACCATACTGTCAGGATTAGGAACTAACACGATCAGTGAACTCCACTTGCTCTGACTCGGTTCGATGATATCTTCCTTCTGGACTTTGAAAGTAGTAAGCCCGTAGGAGTGTTGGTTTATCAGACTGACTTATCTTTTTCTCAGTTTGTTAGGGATTACTAAACCTGGCTTTGAAGGGATCTCCTATTACTGGTAACAAAACTAATATATCAGCCCCATGGGAAAATGTCCGAGTCTCAGAGCTTTTATCTGCCACATGTTTCATTCTATGCTCTGTCCTTCAGGTGCTGTTTAGCTAAATCACCTACCCGATTTAATCTCTCCCTCACCTCCAATTTTTAATCCAAGTGTGAGATTTGGTCCTGTCAATTTCTGTTTAATTAGTTTCAAAGGCCCACTCATCTCATGTCCGAATATTAACTCAAAGGGAGTAAACTAACTAGATTCAGTTGGGGCATCTCTACTGGCAAACAATACAAATGGGATGCCTTTATCCCAATCATTTGGGTAATCTTGACAGTATGCTCTTAACATGGTCTTCAGGGTCTGATGCCATCTTTCCAAAGCTCCCTAGGATTCAGAATGATACACACTTAGAGTCATAGAGTCAGACCCTTCGGTCCAACCCATCCATGCTGACCAGATATCCCAAACCAATTGAGTCCCACCTGCCAGCACCTGGCCCTTTTCCCTCCAAACCCTCCCTATTCATATACCCATCCAAATGCCTTTTAAATGTTGCAATTGTACCAGCCTCCACCAATTCCTCTGGCAGCTCATTCCATACACGTACCACCCTCTGCGTCAAAACGTTGTCCTTTTAGGTCTCTTTTATATCTTTCCTCTCTCACCCTAAACTTATGCCCTCTAGTTCTGGACTCCCCCACCCCAGGGAAAAGACTTTGTCTGTTTATCCTATCCATGCCCCTCATGATTTTGTAAACCTCTATAAGGTCACCCCTCAACCTCCGCCGCTCCAGGAAAAATAACCCCAGCCTGTTCAGCCTCTCCCCATAGCTCAAATCCTCCAACCCTGGCAACGTCCTTGTAAATCTTTTCTGAACCCTTTCAATTTTCACAACATCTTTCTGATAGGAAGGAGACTAGAACTGCACACAATATTCCAACAATGGTCTAACCAACATCCTGTACAGCCGCAACATGATCTCCCAACTCCTGTACTCAATACTCTGACTAATAAAGGAAAGCATATCAAACACCTTATAGGCAGCATGGTGGCTCAGTGGTTAGCACTGCTGCCTCACAGCACCAGGGTCCTGGGTTCGATTCCCGCCTGTCTGTGTGGAGTTTGCTCATTCTCCCTGTGTCTGTGTGGGTTTCTTCCGGGTACTCCAGTTTCCTCCCACAATCCAAAAATGTGCAGGTCAGGTGAAGTGGCCAGGCTAAATTGCCCACAGTGTTAGGTGTGCTAGTCAGGGGTAAATATAAGGTAGGGGAATGGGTTTGGGTGGGTTTCTCTTCGTAGGGGCAGTGTGGACTTGTTGGCTGTAGAGAATCTAAAAAACCTTCTTTACAGTCCTATCTACCTGTGACTCCACCTTCAAGGAGCTGTGAACCTGCACTCCAAGATCTCTTTGTTCAGCAAAACTCCCGAGGACCTTACCATTAAGTGTATAAGTCCTGGTAAGATTTGCTTTCCCAAAATGCAGCACCTCGCATTTATCTGAATTAAACTCCATCTGACACTTCTCAGCCCATTGATCCATCTGATCACGATCTTATTGTAATCTGAGATAACCTTCTTCGCTGTCCAATTTTGGTGTCATCTGCAAAATTACTAACTATACCTCTTATGCTCACAAGCACGTGCTGTATGTCTAAGCTATCCATGATTTCCTTAAATAGTCTAGCAGTAAAATTAGACCCTTGGTTTGATTGAATCTCTCTCGGAAGCCCATACTACGTGAAGAAAGCTACTAACTCCTCCATCACCCTTTTTGCCTTAATACTCCATAATGGAATTGTCTCTAGAAATCTGGTAGACATATCCATTATGGTTAGCAAGTACTGGTTCCCACTTCTAATTTTCAGGAGCGGATCTACACAATTAATCATAACGCACGTGAAAGGTTCTTCAAATGCGGGAATTGGCAACAAAGGTGCTGGTTTTATTCCCCCATGTGGCTTACCTACCATTTGGCAAATATGACAGGTAAGGCAGAAGTTAGCCACACCTTTGTGCATTCCAGGCCAATAGAAATGCTTTTGTACCTTAGCCTGAGTCTTCCTTCCATTTAGGTGACCTCCTACAGGTAGTTCATGTGCTACCCATAACACTTCCCGTCTGCATGCTACCGGCAACACAATCTGGTGCAGTTCTGCCCAGTTCTCCTCTGCATTAACCTGCCATGGTCTCCACTTTCATCTTCGGATTCTATCTTTAAGATAATAACCCTCAGGAATATTCTCTGACTTCTTTTCTGAGTGTGTATCAACATAAATATCTTTTGCTGTCTCATCTTTCTGCTGTAAGTCCATTAGCCTTTCAGGACTAAACACTTCTGCCTGACCCTCTGTCTGTTCAGGTTTTTTCTGCACCATTACATCAAACGATGTCCACTAACTGAACCTCAACTCCTTCATCTTTCTCTTTAGTTTTTGCTTCATGCTGTGAGTTATGAGAGTTAGATCTTGTTATTACACGGTCGGGGAAAATTCCAGGATATTTTTCTTTTAATTCCTCAGTTCCCTGCTCTTCCTTTGGCTCCTCCACAACAAGGGGTGTCACCCTCACCTTGGATCCTGCTAAATTGTCCGCAAGAACAAACTGTATTCTTGGAACTGACACTCTGTCAATCACTTCCACTGTTACTTCCCCAATCTTGAGTTGGCTCTCCAACCTGATCTCATGTAGGGGAATACTAAATTTCTGTCCATCTATCCCACAAATTACCACTTTCTCTGGTAACAGGTGAGGAAGAATGGAAATATGTTCATCTCTTACTGTTAGAGACTGGTCAGATCCTGTATCTCAAAATTACAAGTTACTTTCCTTCTCCCCCTGTTCTTTCTGAATAAATTTTACCCACAGATATGAAGTCTTTATAGAGATCAGGCAGTAACTGCAAACCCGGCCCCTGCCTAGGCTGTGCACTCTCCTGCATCTCCTTGATCTTTCTTGGGGTTTCCGTTACAACTTTCACTAATGCCACTGACTTAGCTTCTTTTACCACATATTTTCCCACGGTGCCTTTCTTTAACGACCAGCACTCTGACCTTACATGTCCTACTTTCTGGCAGTCAAAACACCTTTTCCCAGTGCTCTTCTGAAACCAACAGCACTGTAATGTTCTATGTCCCACTCCATTACAGTGACCTGAGGCCTTTCACCTCCTTTCCACCCTCTTGGGCTTCTTTTTTAACCTGTGGTAAACTATTACCAGTGAGCTCTACTCTTTGTTTTGTAGTTTAGGCCCCTTCTCTCAAATGCTATCTCTCATAGGATGAAATTCTTGCTGGAAGCTAAACTTTGCCTTATGCACCAATGCATATTGTTCTGCCGCTTTTCTCATTTCTTGAACTTTCTGTTCATCCACATGAATTCTTATCATCTCTGGAAGTGAGTTTTTAAACTCCTCTGACAGAATAAGCTCTTAGAGCCTCAGAGGCCTTATCTATTTTTAAGATCCACACCATCTATCAAAGTAACTATGTTTAATTCTTTTGAACTCAACATAAGTCTGACCTGGTTCCTTCTTTATGTTTCTGAACTGCTGTCTGTATACTTCTGGTACCAATTCCTAAGCACTCAAAAGAGCCTCTTTGACCTCTGCACAACCTCTTGACCCCTCATGTGACAGCGCTGCAAACACCTCACAAGCTCTGCCTACCAGCTTAGTCTCAACTAGCATTACCCACAAGTTCTCTGATCACTCCATCTGCCTAGCCAAGTTTTCAAATGAAATAAAAAAGTCTTCGACATCTTTTTCATCAAAATGTGGCACTGTTTTAACATATTTGTATATATTACTACCCCCTTTGTTTTTCTCCATCCTGTTAACTTGACTTTCCTAAGTGGCAACAGCTGAAGTTAAAATTCTCTCTCCTTTTCTCTTTCTTCTCTATCTCTCTTTGCTCAGCTAAGAACCTTCTCTCTTTTTCCTGTCTCTTTCTTTTCCCCCTCTCTCTCTTTCTCGCTCCCTTTGTTTTTCTTCTAACTCCATTTTCCTCAATTGTAATTTAAATTTTTCTAACTCTACTGCAATTGTCTGTTTCTCTGACACACCTAAGTACTTGGCTTACTCCCTTACAACTTAGACCCCATTCTAACCTATTTGCTAACTCTAAAAGTATGGCCATTTTCTGTCTTTCTAAACTTCCTTGGCAAATTTGAGAATCATCTTCAAACTCCAGAACCTGTTTAGCAATCTTAAGAGCCATTTTTCTCACTCTTAATTTAACCAACCATAAGTAACCGAGATTCAAGAAATTTTCTCACCTATGTTTTATTTAAAGGTCTCGGAGAGTAATTTGCAAGTGTTTAAATCTGCTGGGATCTTTGTACCCCAAATCCAATCAAATCTGTCCAAATCTCAGACTGGATCTGTCTAAACCTGTCCAAACCATGGACTGGAGCTCCCAAACTGTTATGACATGGCGGTGAACCCTTCTGCTAATTGAACCATTCAGGAAAACTCACCTCACATCATAATCTGTTAAAGTATGAGTGACAGAGAACTCCCAAATTCCACTATTTAAAGAAAAAAAATCAGTTTATTCTTTAACTCTAAAAGTGAACTTTAAACAACTGTTTTCAACTCTAAGCCTCCTTTCTCTTAAATGCATGTTATTTGCCTCCAACTCTATAACAACACTCAATAAATTTCCAATAAAAATAAGTTATTAAAATTACATCAACATAATTTCAAAACCAAACGTGTCTGTCTCCCTTTGGCTGAAGATTTCCCTGGGTTGTATTTGGTCTTTTGCGGCAAAATATTTCATATGAAAAAGTTGGTAAAGAGTGTTTTGCTGACAGTTACTCTGTCGATGGCAGTTGGTCTCTATTTAACTTTCCAAAATGTCTGCTTTTTTTAGTACCCCATACATCGGATCGTCTCATTGGTCTGAGGTTGCCAAAAACAATAAATTCAAACATGATTGGGTTTTAGTATCCTGGGGCTGATTGGTTAGATTCGAATTATGATCAAACCAACTGAGGTATCTAGTTTACAGCCATGTGTTACATATTTTCAACTTTCCTGTACACTCTAAGACTTCTAGTCAGTCACATGACAGGTGCCTGCAAGCTCTCAGTGCATACAGCATTTGCCCTCTCTTGATGGTGCAGTATATGCTTTCAACTTCTGAACCTTGTCACTTTTATCCCCACTCTCTGCTTTCTGCCAGACAACCTATATTCAGGGTAGCATCTCGCCTTTAACACAATGGGCCTTTATCTTACTCAGTAGCCTCCTGTGTGGCACCTTGTCAAAGGCCTTCTTGACGTCCATGTTGTTAACATCCATTGATTCTCCTTAGTCTAATCTGCTCGTTACTTCCTCAAAGAAATCTAGCAGATTTGTCAGGCATGACCTACTCTTGATGAAACCCTGCTGATTCTGCCCTATTTTACTATACACTTCCAAGTATTCAGAAATCTCATGCTTTATGATGGATTCCAGGATCTTACCCATGACTGATGTTAGGCTAATTGGTCTGTAAGTTTCTGTCTTCTGCCTTACTCCCTTTTTAAACAGTGGAGTTATGTTAGCAGTTTTCCAGTCCTCTGGGACCCTCTCTGATTCTAGTGATTTCTATAAAATTACCACTAACTCCTCCACTATCTCTTCATCCTTAGAAGTTTAGGGTGTAGTCCATCTGGTCCAATGATTTATCCACCTTCAGACCATTACATTTTTGTAGCACCTTCTCCTTGGTGATGGCCACCATACTCGACTCTGCCCCCTCACTCTCTTGAATTTTTGGGAAATTACTTGTGTCTTCCAAAGTTAAGATTGACACAAAGTAATTATTCAGTTCCTCAGCCATTTCTTTGTTTCCCACTACTTTCTCTCCTGTGTAATTTTCCAGCAGCCGAATGTCCACTGTTGCTTCTCTTTTGCCCTTTATAAAGAAACTCAGTCTTCCTTTATATTACTGGCTAGCTTGCCCTCATATTTAATCTTCTCCCTCCTTATTTCTTTTTTGTAACCCTCTGTTGGTCTTTGTAACCTTCCCATTCCTCTGGTTTCCCACTTTCTGTGGTTTCTCTTTTGGCTTCATGCTATCCCTGATTTCCTTAGTCAGCCATGGTTGCTTCATCCTTCTTGTACCATGCTTCTTTTTCTTCGGGATGAATCTCTGTTGTGTCTCCTGAAGTACTCACAGAAACTCTTGCCATTGATGTTCCACTGTCCTTCCTGCTAGACTCCTCTCCCAGTCAATTCTATCCAGCTCCTCCCTCATTTGTCTGTAGTTGCCTTTATTCAGCTGAAAAAGCATTACCTCTGATTTCTATCTTCTCTCTCTCAAATTGCAGAGTAAATTCAATCATGTTATGATCACTGATTCCTAAGGGTTCCTTCAACTTAATCTCCCTTCTCAAGTCTACCTCATTGCACAACACTATATCCAGTACTGCCTTTCCCTAGTGGGCTCCATCACAAGCTGCTCCAAAAAGCCATCTTGTAGACATTCCACACGTTCCTTTTCTTGTGACCCACTGCCAACCTGATTTTCCCAGTCCACCTACATATTGAAATCTTCCATGATCACTGTAACTTCTCCTTTCCTACACATCTTTTCTATCTCCTGATGTACCTCGCGTCCCAGCTCGACTACTGGTTGAAGGTCTATACATGACTCCAAAGCTAATGGCATGCTGGCCATCATTGTGACAGGATTTGAGTATTGGAGTAAGGATGTCTTGCTGCAGTTATACAGGCCTTGACTACGTCACAGCATGAGTATTAAGTGCAGCTTTGGTCTTTTAGTCTGAGAAAGGACATTCTTGCTATTGAAGGAGTCCAGCAAAGGTTCACCAGATTTATTCCCAGAATAGCAGGTCTGACATATGCGGAATGCCTGTATTCTCTGGAATTTCGAAGAATTTGGGGGGGGGGGGGGGGGAGGTGATGGGACTGGACAGGCTTGATGTGGGAAAAATGTTCCTGATTTGGGGAAGTCCAGAACTAGTGCTCACAGTCTCAGAATAAGGGGTAAGCCATTCAGGACTGAGATGAAGAAAGTCTTCACTCAGAGGGTTGTGAACCTGAGGAATTCTGTCCCACTGTTGGGAAGCTGTTGGGCCTAGTTCATTCGGTATCTTCAAGAGGGAGCTGGATGTGGCATCTGCAGCTAAAGGGATCAAGGGCTATGGGGAGAAGGTGGGAATGGGATAATAAGATTGCATGATCAGTCATGATCGTACTGAACGGTGGTGCAGGATTATAAAGCCGAATGGTATACTCCTGCACCGACTGTCTTTCCTTCCGTGTTCTCCCCTGAGTCTGGAAAGCCAAGTTCTGGCTCCAGCACCAGAACCAGAACGAGACAAAATGCAGACCCGCCTCCTCATTCGCTGATTGGTTGAAGCTCTAACCACGCCCTTCATTCTCTGCGATAGGCTGAAGGTCCAACCCGCCTCCTTTTCTATGATTGGTTAGGGCTCCCATTAGGTCCCCTCGTTCACTCTGGTTGGATGACCGGGCACGCCCACTCCGCCCTCTAATCCCGCCCCCTGATTCCTATTGGTCCCGTCAATCCAGCCGGCTGAGGCTGCAGCATGTGCGTAGCTAATTCTGGATTCGAGCATGCGTGCAACGAGAGGTGGCTGGAAACCAATGTTGGTCTATCATATTCAGAGACGGTATGTAAAGGTTAATGCGGAGGTCAGCGCTCGCCGCAGTATTCCAGCAAGAGGAGTTCATCGGTTTACGTCACAATTCCCAACCGTCACTGTTCCAGGTGTTGCAGACAACCTCAGGATCCTTCTCAAAACAGGCCCCGGCCAACGTTCTTTGTTTAGCTCGAGGACGGGGAAAGGGGAGTGCGCACGCGCCGTTAGCGGAGAGCTCTAATGGGCGGAGCTTTGTTCCCAACCCCAACGTTTCCCAATCTCCATCTTCCCCTTCCCCCAGACGTCCCCCATTGTCTCCATCTATGTGGCTCTGCAGTTTTGTTTGATTACTCCTGGTGAGAGGTTTAACTATTCGGCCCAACAAGTCCACACCGACCCTCCGAAGAGTAACCCACCCAGACCCATTTCCCTCTGACTAATGCACCTAACACTATGGGCAATTTAGCATGGCCGATTCACCCTAACCTGTGGGAGGAAACCAGAGCACCCGGAGGAAACCCACACAGACACGGGGAGAATGTGCAAACTCCACACAGACATTCGTCCGAGGCTGGAATCCAACCCGGGTCCCTGGTGCTGTCAGGCTGTAGTGCTTACCACTGAGCCACCATGCCACCCCAACAGGAGATGAAGCTGTATGTGATACAAAAACAGCATTCCCACTGGAATCGAACTCCTGTAACCCTCTGCAAACTTACAGATGTCTCAGCAGTTGGATGTCTTGACTGAATCCTTCCTGTACATGGAGCATAGTCTGCCCCCAGTGTGACTGCACCATTAGGTGGTCAGCTGAGCTGGGTAACTGTATCCCTGTCATTGTCTTGATATTTCCATAGGGTCTCTATAATGTAGGGATATTTTGTCTCTCCTTGCTGGATCATCAGATAAATTGTAATCATATAGTTTCTTTCAACAGTCAAAGTTAAAGCTCTTTCGGCAGTCAGTGCACTATGTTAGAAGGAACTAGGAGATAGTGAAGACTGCAGATGCTGGAGAGTCGATAAAGTGTGGCGCTGGGAAAAGGCACAACAGGTCAGGCAGCACCTGAAGAGCAAGAGAGTTGATGTTTCAGCTAATGAAGGTTTAAGCCTTCTTCTCTTGTCTTAGAACCCTTGCTGGTTTTAAAAATATTTTTTCTTTTGAATCTGAGAGTTGAATGGTGACTTTTGGGCTGTGAGCAGTAGCTTGTGTTGAAAAGAATAGACAGGTTTGTTTTTGAGGTAAAAACAATGACTGCAGATGCTGGAAACCAGATTCTGGATTAGTGGTGCTGGAAGAGCACAGCAATTCAGGCAGCATCCGAGGACAGGCAAAATCAACGTTTCGGGCAAAAGCCCTTCAAAGAGGCCAGGCCTGGAAGTAAATTGCAAGTCGGTTCTTGATCAAAGAACTCTGTAGACTCTGGAATGTGGCAGTGTGTTTGTAATCTATATCAATGATTTGGATGAGACTGTACAGGGCATGATTAGTACATTTGCTGATGACACTAAAACAGGTGCTATTGCAGACAGTGAGGAGGGTTTTCAGAAATTGCAGCAGGAACTTGATCAGCTGGAGAAGTGGACTGAGAAATGGCAAGTGGAGTTTAAGTTTGAGGTCTTGCATTTTGGAAAATCAAATCAAGGTAGAAGTTTTGTGGTAGGGCCTTAAGGAGTCTAGTGGAGCAGAGGGATCTTGGAATTTAGGCTTGAAGTTCTCTGAAAGTGGAGTCACAGGTAGACGGGGCAGTGGAGGAGGTTTTTGGCACACTGGCCTTCATCAGTCAGGGCACGTAGTACAGAAATTGTGAAGTTATGCTGTAGTTATACAGGATGGATGTTGGTGAGGCTGCACTTGGAGTATTGTGTTCAGATTTGGTCACCTTGTTATAGGAAGGATGTTATTAAACTGCAAAGTGTGCTGAAGAAATTTACAAGGATGTTGCCTGGACTCAATGGTCTGAGTTATAGGGAGAGGTTAGAGAAGACAGGACTTTTCTTTTTAGAGTATAAGAGACTAAGGGGGGACCTTGTAGACGTGTATAAGATCATGAGAGGCAAGGATAGAGTGATTGCGCTCAGTCTTTTTCCCAGGGTTGGGGAATTGAGGACTAGAGTGCATCAGTTTAAGGTTAGAGGGGAAAAAATAAAAGGGAACCTGAGGGACACATTGTTAACAGAGGCTGGTATGCATTTGGAATGAGCTGCCAATGGAAGTGGTTGAGGTGGCTACATTCCAAACATTTAAAAGGCGTTTGGACAAATAAATGAATAGGAAAGAATTAAAAGGATATGGGTAAGAGCAGGGAAATGGGGTTAGCATGGGTGGACATTTTGGTCGGCATGAACCAGTTTAGGCCAAAGTGTCTGTCTCCGTTCAGTAGGACTCTATGAGATAGCACACGTTTGGCAATTAATGAGGTCAGTACGTAGGAACTGATGCCAGCAAATCTGGAAGAGAATATGATCAAACCGAAGGAAGGGTTGGAGTTTTATCAAACTGTTTTGAACTATGGCTTTCTGAGAAAAGGAGTTCGGCCCTTGATGCTATGGCATGATGTACAATCTTATGTACCTGTAAAGCAATGCATCATGGAAACTACTGCAATATTCCGGTCAGTCGTTTTTATTTCCTTTTTGTAATATATCCCTTATCCCTTCAAGAGTTTGGCATGCTTGTCTTTGTTGCTGAGACCTTTTGAGTATAGGAGCTGGGATGTTATGTTGAGGTTGCACTAGATGTTGGTGAAGGCCTCTCCTGGAGGTTGTGCCCAGTTGTGGTCACCCTGTTACAGGAAGGATATTATTCAGCTGGAAAGAGTTTGGAAGAGATTTACTAGAATATTGCTGGGAATGGGGTGTTTGAGTTATGAGGAGAGGCTGCATAGGCTGGGACTTTTTCACTGGCATTTATAAGGTTGAGAGGTTATAGAGGTTTACAAAATCATGAGGGGTATAAATACATTGAATGGCATGTGGGGAATTACAGGATTGGGGACATATTTTCAAGGTGAGAGGAAAAAGATTTTTAAAAAGACATGACATAAACAACAAGGCCTTGTTTTTACACAGTGGTTTATGTGTGGAATGAACTTCCAGAGGAAGTAGTGGATGCAAGTACAACATTTAAAGATATTCAGATAAATACATGAATAAGAAATGTTTGGAGGGATATGTGTCAAGCTGAGGCAGGTGGGACGAGTTTAGTCTGGGATTATGGTGCCCCCTTGCTATCCTCCCCAGATTGACGCCCCCACTTGCTCCACACCCCACCCACGTTGCCCCTCTCCACACTGCCCCACACCATCCCTCCCCCTGATGTCACCCTCCCCCACACTGCACCTCACCCCCCCCTTCGCCACCCAACTCCTTCCCCTGCCTTGCTCCACTCCTCCTCCTCACCCATCCAGATGCCTTTTTAAATTATGTAATTGTAGCAGCCTCCTCCACTTTCTCTGGCAGGTCATTCCATTGATGCCCCAATGTCTACATGAAAAATTTGACCCTTAGGTCCATTTTTTATATTTCCCCTCTCACCTTAAACCTATGCCCTCTAGTTTTGGACTCCCCTACCTTCGGCAAAAGATCTTGTCTATTTATCCTATCCATGCCCCTCATGAATTTATAAACCTCCATAAGGTCACCCCTCAGCCTCCGATGCTCCAGGGAAAACTGCCCCAGCGTATTCAGCCCCTCCCTATAGCTCAAACCCTCCAATCTTGGCAACATCCTTGTAAATATATTCTGAACCCTTTTCAAGTTTCACAACATCCTTCCGATAGAGGGAGACCAGAATTGCACCCGTTATTCCAAATGTGGCCTAACCAAAGTTTTGTACATGCGCAATATGACCTCCCAACTCCTGTACTTGATGCACTGACCAATAAAGGCAATCATACCAAGTGCCTTCTTCACTATCCTATCTACCTGTGACTCCAGTTTCAAGGAGCTTTGAACTGCACCCCAAGGTCTCTTTGTTCAGGAAAACTCCCCATTTTGGTGAACAGTAGCTATCTTTGTTCAGCAGGAAGTGTTGAGCATGCGTGAGGATCATGGTGAGATGGCAGAGTGGGAGGGCCTTCAGGGTCCCAATGACCAAAAGAAAATCTTTGACCCATTGATTTTGTTCTCGCTTTGCCCAGAGAAGCTGGACACAGGCTGGGGGTTAACGACGGCCAATTTTAAAAATGGATTACACTAGAAGGCATGTGGGACCATCCTAATAACAAGAGAAATAGGAGCAGGATTAGCCAAGGCTGTATAAGGCTCTGGTCAGACTGCATTTGGAATACTGTGCACTGTTTTGAGTCTCCTATCTGAAGAAGGATGTGCTGGCTTTGCAGCAGATACAGGGGAGGTTTACAACAACGATCCTGGGGGTGAAGGGCTTGTTACACGAGGAGCAGTTGAGGAATCTGGGTGTGTACTTCCTGGGAGTTTAGAAGGATAAACTTCAGATCTCACTGAAACTTACAAAATACTGAGAGGTCGGCGTAGAGTGTACATCAAAAATGTTTCCCCTCGCAGGAGAGACTAGGACCGAAGGGCACAGTGAAGGAATAACCCTTTAGAACTGAGATGAGGAGAAATGTTTTCATTCAAAAGGTGGCGAATCTGTGGAATGCATCTCTGCAGAAGACTGTGAAGGGCAAGTCCCTGAGTGTATTTAAGACCGGGGGGATTAAGAATTATCGGGGGAAGGCAGGAGAATGGGGGTTGAGAAGCATATCAGCCATGATCGAATGGCAGAGCAGGCTCCAGTGCATGGGATGGCATATTTCTGCTCCTTTATCTTGTGGTCTTATTTGTCTCATTGTGCTGGATGCCACAGTGGTTAGGACTGCTACCCCACAGCACCGTGGATCCAGGTTCACTTCCACCCTCGGGCGTATTCTCCCTGTGTATGTGTAAGTTTCCTGCAGGTACTCCAGTTTCCTCCCACAGTCCAAAGGTACTGTGGATTGGCCATGCTAAATTGCCCATAGTATCGAGGAATGTGCAGGCTGGGTGGGATAGCCATGAGAAATGCGGGATTAGAGTTATAAGGTAGGGGACTGGGTCTAGGTGGGATACTTTTCCTTGACTGAAACGTCCGATTTCTGTCATCTCCTTTTCCAGAGATTTATACAGTTTGAAGGCGGCAGGAATATATTTTCCTGGTTTCTGATGTCTTCCCAGCTGCAGGCACCAGCAGGAGATTTGAAAACCGAGAGATTTTTTGGGAGGTGAGTAATTTTGAGCATTCGATTACAATTTTAATCTTTCTGTGCAGTGTTGTGGTTTCATAGCCCTGGGGCAGATGTGACTCCTTACTGTGGATCTGAATTCATGTCCATCTATTGCTCTATCTCACCTCTACCTACCATCTCTCAGCTGTTGTCCGACTACCTCTGCCTCTAATACTGGGTTTATTTGAACCTTCTTTTGTTGTTATTTCTGCAGATTTGTGTCTAAATGAGGTTTCCATTGCTGCATATCTTTTGTTAAATGCTGCTGATTTCCAGCTTTATCTTCCATGGTCAGGAATTGTTTGTCCTGCACTGGAAGTCATTTCTGCTTCTGAGCTAATATTGACCATTAGGTACTTGTTATGACACAAGGATGGCAAACCAAACCAAATTAGCCTCACTGTCACTGGATTCACAACGCAGTGAAACTGAAACATTGAATGACCATCAAAATTGTCCAAACGTTCCTAACCAGGCTTTGAGTAACACATCTTGGACACCAAATTTTTAACTTAAAGAGGAAATAACAATAACATGAGCAAACCAAAGATAAACAACCAGGCAATGTAATCAATGTCTCTGACTTGTACCCAGTGCGGGTAGACAATCCTTCATACGAAATTCCAAAATCTGAAAAGCTCTGAAATCCGAAGTTTTGTTCACGGAGTTTTTTTCTCATTAACAAGGTTGTTTGGCGTGCAAACAATTAATGCAACTCCACACCCACTCGACCCACGTCCCTCAGTTGTGACATAGCAGCATAGCCCAGCATTGACAGGCCATCAGTTCTGTCTCGGTGTTGGTAGTAATCACAGGTGGGTCTGCTGTTTGGTAATTATTTTCTGTGTTTTACTATGAAAATGTCATTTAACCCTTTATCCGAAAAATCCGAAAGATAGCTGGTTCCGAGGGTTTTGGATGTTCATAACCCCCACTTTCACCAATAGCTGTGCACAGTTAAGGAATAAATTAAACTGAAAATAAAAGAAATTAAAATTTTCAGTTCCGTAAACAGTCTCAAAAAATGGATGCCAAGCTTGTGTGCAATCCTTGGATAATGTGTTTCTCACATGCACGTAAAACTTGATTTAATTTCTAGGTCAGGACTGAACGTCAAGTTTCAGCAAACTTTCATATTTATTTACTTTTTTCCTATATACTATGGTTCTTTTTTCAGAACAATCAAAAGTTGATAACGGATAGAAAACTCGAGACAGAGCAGCCAGTCTAGAAGCCTCCAGGATCTCTCTGCACCTCCCTGACCTTGAACTGCTGCAGTCTGTGTGGTGAAGCTATTCCTAGATTGCTGTTCGGTAAGGGGTGACAGAATTTTCATCCAGTGATGATAAGGGACCAGTGATAAGTGTCAGTTATAATCAAATTTTAGACCAGTTAGCCTGATATTGATAGGGAAAATGCTAGAGTCTAACATTAAAGATTTAATAGCAGAACACTTGGGAAAACTGTGACAGGATTGGACAGAGTCAGCATGGATGCACGAAATGGAAAATCATGCTTGACATATCTACTGCAATTGAATCACAGAAAGTAGGAACTGGAATAGGCCATTGTGGCATTTGATCCTGCTCCATTATTCAGTACAATCATGGCTGATCATGCTACTCAGTGGTTTATTCCCACTTTTGCCGATCCACTTTGATCCCTTTAGCCTGCAGAACTATATCTGCCTTCTAATTGGCAAGGTTCAATGTTTTGGCTTTTACTGTTTTGTGGTAGAGATTTCTACAGGCTCACCACTCTGGGTAAAACATGCTTCCTCATCTCAGTGCTAAATGGCCTACCCCCACATCCTTAGACTGTGACTCCTGATTTAGGACTCTCCAGTCATTGAAGAACATCCTTCCGACATTTACCTTGTGACGTCCTGTTAAAAGTTATTGATTTCTGAGATCCTTCTTCATTCTTCTAAACTCCAGTGGGTTGAATCTTAACTGACCCAGTCTGTCTTCATACGATAGTCCCAGAAATTAGTCTAGTCAACCTGTATTGTACTCCCTTCATAGCCATAATTTCCTTCCTCAGGTATTCAAAGTGTGCTCTCAACAGGACCCTGTACAATTGCAGCAAGGTATATGTGCTCCTGTACTCAAATCCTCTTGCTATGAAGGCCAACATACCATTTGCTGCTTTCATTGCCTGCTGCATCTGCATGCTTACTTTCACCGACTTGTGTACAAGGACACTCGGGTCCTGCTGCGCTTCCCCCTTTCTTAACCTATCTGTCTTCCTGGTTTTATGATCAAACTGGATAACCTCACATCAATCTGCATTATCCTTTACCTGCCATACACTTTTACCCACTCGGCCAACTTCTCTAAATCACAGTGAACCATATTGGCATCCTCTTCCCAGTTCACTGTCCCACCCAGCTTCAAGTCATCTGCAAGCTTGGAGAGGTAAAAACAATGACTGCAGATGCTGGAAACCAGATTCTGGATCAGTGGTGCTGGAAGAGCACAGCAATTCAGGCAGCATCCGAGGACAGGCCAAATCGACGTTTCGGGCAAAAGCCCTTCATCAGGAATAAAAGCTTGGAGAGATGACATTTAAGTTTCCTCATCCAAATCATGAATATATATTGTGAATTGTTGAGGTCCAAGCATGGATCCTTGCAGTACTCCACTGGTCCCTGGCTGCCCCTCAAAAAACCTGTTTATTCCTACTCTTTATTGTCAGCCAATTCTCTATCCAAATGAGCATGCTCCTGCCAATCCCATGTGTGTTAATTTTCCATCCTAATCTCTTCTCTGGTACCTTTTTGAATGCCTTCTGAAAGCCCAAGGAAACCACATCTACTGCCTCTTTAACAATTCTGCAAGTTGCATTCTTGAAAAATTCCAGTAGATTTGTCAAGAATGATTTTTCATTTTGTGCATCCATGCTGACTCTGTCCAATCCTGTCACTGTTTTCCAAGTGTTCTGCTATTAAATCTTTAATATTAGACTCTAGCATTTTCCCTATCAATGTCAGGCTAACTGGTCTATAATTCCATGTTTTCTCTACCTACTTTTTTAAATACTGGGATTATATTAGCTACCATCCAAACCGTAGGAACTACTTCAGTCTATAGAATCTTGAAAGATGATAATGAATTTCCTCTATTTAGTTCAAACTGCTAGTTTGAGTGCGTCCACTTTATCTTGAGCCACTGTGTTAAGTACTCTGGGGAGTGGGGGGGTAGATTACCAGGTGCTGGGGATTTGTTGGTCTTTAATCCCATCAATTTCTCCACTTACGCTGATTTCCTTCAGTTCCTCTCAATGGACCATGCAAAAGAGGGCAAGGTGTGGCATTTTTAGTCAAGGACTGTATTACGGTTGCAGAAAGGATGTTTGAGGACTCATCTACTGAGGTGGTATGGGAAGAGGTTAGAAACTGGAAAGGAATGGTAACCCTGCTGGGAGTTTTCAAGAGGCCTCCAAATAGTTCCAGAGGTGTAGAAGAAAAGATAGCAAAGATAATTCTAGATAGGAGTGAGAGTAAAAGGGTGTCTTTAACTTTCCAAATATTGACTGGAAATACTATAGTTTGATGGGTCAGCTTTTTTTTCCAGTGTGTGCAGGATGGTTTCCTGACACAGTATGTAGACAGGCCAACAAGGGGCGAGGCCACATTGGATTTGGGTAATGAGCCTGGCCAGGTGTTAGATTTGGAGGTAGGTGAGCACTTTGGTGATAGTGACCACAATTCGGTTACGTTTACTTTAGTGATGCAAAGAGATCGGTATATACCGCAGGCCAGGAGTTATCGCTGGGGCAAAGGCAATTATGATGCAATTAGGCAAGATTTAGGATGTATAGGATGGGGAAGCAAACTGCAGGGGATGGGCACAATTGAAATGTGGAGCTTATTCAAGGAACAGCTACTGTGTGTCCTTGATAAGTATGTACCAGTCAGACAGGGAGGAAGTGGTCAAGTGAGGAAGCAGTGGTTTACTAAAGAGGTTGAATCTCTTGTTAAGAGGAAAAAGAAGGCTTATGTTTGGATGAGACACAAAGGCTCAGTTAGGGCACTTGGGGTCTACAAGTTAGCCAGGAAAGACCTAAAGAAAGAGCTAAGATGAGTCAGGAGGGGACATGAGAAGTCGTTGGCAGATAGGATCAAGGAAAACCTTAAAGCTTTCTATCGGTATATCAGGAATAAAAGAATGACTAGAGAAAGATTAAGGCCAATCGAGGATAGTAGTGGGAAGTTGTGTGGAGTCAGAGGAGATAGGGGAAGCGCGAAATGAATATTTTTCATTGTCTTTTTCCAGTGTGAATACCAGTGTTGTCAAGTTGAAAACAGAGATGCAGGCCACTAGACTGCACAGGATTGAGGTTCACAAGGAGGAGGGGTTTGCCGTTCTGCAAAGGGTGAGGATAGATAAGTCCCTTTGACCGGATGGGATTTATCATAGGATCCTCTGGGAAGCCAAGGAGGAGATTACAGAGCCTTTGGCTTTGATCTTTTATGTCATCATTGTGGAATAGTGCCAGAAGACTGGAGGATAGCAAATGTTGTCCCTTTGTTCAAGAAGGGGAGTAGAAACTCTAATCATAGACCAGTGAGCCTTACTTCGATTGTGGGTAAACTGTGAGAAAAGGTTATAAGAGATAGTATTTATAATCACTTCGAAAGGAATAAGTTGATTAGGGATGGTCAACATGGTTTTGTGAAGGGTAGGTTGTGCCTAGCAAACCTTATTTAGTTCTTTGAGAAGGTGACTAAACAGGTGGATGAAGGTAAAGCGATTGATGTGGCGTATGTGGATTTCAGTAAGGCATTTGATAAGGTTCCCCACGGTAGGCTATTGCACAAAATACGGAGGCATGGGATTGAGGGTGATTCAGCGGTTTGGATCAGCAATTGGCAAGCTGAAAGAAGACAGAGGGTGGTGGCTAATGGGAAATGTTCATCTTGGAGTTCAGTTACAAGTGGTGTACCGCAAGGATCTGGTTTGGGCCCACTGCTGTTTGTCATTTTTATAAATGAGGGCGTGGAAGGATGGGTTCATATATTTGTGGATAACACTAAAGTCGGTGGAGTTGTGGATAGTGCTGAAGCTTATTGCAAGTTATAGAGGGGCATAGATAAGCTGCAGAGCTGGGCTGAGAGGTGGCAAATGGAGTTTAATGTGGAAAATTGTGAGGTGGTTCACTTTGCAAGAAGCAACAGGAATGCAGAGTACTGTAATAATTGTAAGATTCTTGGTAGTGTAGATGAGCAGAGAGGTCTCAGTGCCCATGTACATAGATCCCTCAAAGTTGCCACCCAGGCTAATAGGGTTGTTAAGAAGGCATACCATGTGTTAGCTTTTATCGGTTGAGGGATTGAGTTTCGGAGCCATGAGGTCATGCTGCAGCTGTACAAAACTCTGGTGCTGCCACACTTGGATATTGCATACATTTCTGGACACCACATTATAGGAAGGATGTGGAAGCTTTGGAAAGGGTTCAGAGGAGATTTACTGGGATGTTTCCTGGTATGGAGGGATGGTCTTATGAGGAAGGACTGAGGGATTTGAGGCTGTTTTCATTAGAGAGAAGGCGAGAGGTGACTTAATTAAGACATATAAGATAATCAGAGGGTTAGATAGGGTGAACAGTGAGAGCCTTTTTCCTCGGATGGTGATGGCTAGCACAAGAGGACATAGCTTTAAATTGAGGTGTTTAGATATAGGACAGATGTCAGAGGTAATGTCTTTACTTAGAGTAGTAGGGTCATGGAATGTCCTGTCTGCAACTTTAAGGGCATTTAAATGGTCATTGGATAAACGTATAGGTAAAATGGAATTGTGTAGGATATACAGTAGTGCCTCGACTTATGAACTTAGTCTGTTCCGGGACCCGGTTCGCGAACCGAAAAATCCGCAAACTGAATCAATTTTTCCCATTGTTCGGATAGCGTAAGAATGCTTGGACGTAACAACGAACGCTGTTCGCAGCGCACGTGCCAAAGACGAACTGAATGAGATCACGTGGGGCCTGAGAGCTTTTGCGTTCAGCAAGCGCGTAGCAAAGCAGAACAATGAAACCACATGGTCGCACATGGGCTTTTTGCGTTTGTACCTTGAATTGCGTATGTACGTTGAAGCAAAATTTTACGTACAATCCTGTTCATAAACCGATTTGTTCGTGAACGGGGTCATTCATATGTCAAGGCGCTACTGTGTAGGTTTCAGATTGGTTCCACAGGTCAGTGAAGCATCGAAGGGCCTGAACTGTGCTGTTATATTCTGTGTGTCCCCCAACATTTTGGAAATGTTACTTGTCTCTCCCGTTGTGACGACAGAACAAACTTTATTGGTCTGCTATCTATTTGTTCGACACTATAACTATCCCTAACTCTGATTGTCAGGAACCTATGCTTGTTTCCGTTCATCTTTTTTTCTCTTTATATATTCTTGTTTCCCCTCTGAATCAATCTGTCTGTCATTCATTGCTAAAATCTGAACTGCTCCCAATCTTCAGATTTGCTGCTGTTTTTAGCTAATTTGTCCGCCTCTTCCTGGATTCATTACCATCCCTAATATTTCTTGGTAGCCACGGTGGGCCACCTTTCCTGTTTTACTTTCTGTCAGACAGGAATGAACAACTGTTGCAGTTCCTCCATGTGCTCTTTAAATGTTTGTCACCCTTTTAAATAATGTTCCCTAATTTGTTGTAGCCAGCTTGTGCCTTTACCAGTTCCATTTCCTCCCTTTAGATTGGAGTCCCTTGTCTTAGAATCAAGACTGTTATTCTTCATGGAGAATTCCATTACTCAGTTCTTCACTCTTCCGTAAGGGACCTCACAAAGTGAGATTGCCAATTATTCCATTCTCATTGCACAAACAAAGTTTTGAAATTAAATTGCCAATGTCCCTCAAGACCATGAAGTTCCTCTCTCATTAGAGAGAGTTAACCAGTGGTGCTTTAACTTGAGGGTCACCATCCCTCAGGCAAGGGGTAAGGTTAAGAATGTGGGATCTTCACAGTCACCTCAGTCGGTATAGGAAATGAGCCGTGGTTTGGCTTCATTCTGCATTGCAAAGCAACCATCCAACCAACTGAGCTAGCCTGCCTCCACCACTTAAATATCGTGCACTTTAGAATGGCCTGTCCTCTATTTGGTTCCTCAATGTGTTGATCCAGAAAACGATCTTATACACATTGAAGTAATTCCCCCTCTGTGGCATTGTTAATGATTGGATTTGCCCATTCCATATTTGGATCGAAGACACCCACAATAACCGGTGTATCTTTATTGCTTATGTCTCTAATTTCCAGTTTAATGTATGCTCCATGGAGTTCACGGACATGTTAGAAAACAATATTTTATACTGTGTCACATCATGTTTTGGGGCAGGTGACTAAATGTTTGGTCAAAAAAGAAGAATACAGGACATTGGTTGGGCCACTTTTGAAATATTGCGTGCAATTCTGGTCTCCCTCCCATGGAAACTTGAAAGGGTTCAGAAAAGCTCTACAAGAATGTTGCCAGGGTTGGAGGTTTTGAGTTGTAGGGAGAAGCTGAATAAACTGGGGCTGTTTTACATCATGTGTCAGAGGCTGGGGGGCGACATTATAGAGATTTATAAAATCATGAGGGGCATGGATAGGGTAAATAGACAATGTCTTTTCCGTGGGGTGGGGGAGTCCAGAACTAGAGGGCGTAGGTTTAGGGTGAGAGGGGAAAGAGACCTAAGGGGAAATCTTTTCACACAGAGGATGGTGCATGCATGGAATGAGCTACCAGAAGAAGTGATGGAGGATGGGACAATTGCAACATTTAAAAGGCATCTGGATGGGCATATGAATAGGAAGGGTTTAGAGGGATATGGGCCTAGTGCTGGCAAATGGGACTAGATTAATTTGGGATGTCTGGTTGGTATGGACGAGTTAGACCAAAGAGTCTGTTTCCATGCTCTACATCTCTATGACTCTAATTATCTTAAAGGAGGAAGAGGTTGAAGAGAGTCAAGGAGTGAGTTCCAGATCCTGATGCCCAGGAAATTGAAAGAACACCCACCATTGGTGGGTGGGGCGATTAATTGACCACATTCAAGAGCTGAAATTAGGCAAGTGCAGATATTTGAAGGATTGTGCAGCTGGAAGAGAGTTCAGGGATGGAAATGATCACTGTCATGGACGGATTTGAAAACAAGGCTAGGAAGTTTTAAATGTTATTGTTTTTCAACTGACATGTTTTTTCGGTCAGGGTGAGGTGAACAAGACTTAGTGTGAGTGAGCACGAGTGTTGGATGAGCTTGATTACAGGGAGATTGGAAGTGGGAAGTGGATCAGGAGTGTGTTTGGGTCATTCAGTTTCGAGGTTATAAAAGACTGGACGAGATTTTCAGTACATGGAGCTGACACTGTGCTGAAGTCTCACCAGTCACTGATGTGGAAATAGAACATCAAATTGAGATGCGTCGTTGTGGTCAAAAGCCTAGCCACAAGTCTGATATCCACTAATGTTGCAGACAGCCTGGTCAGACGGTTATTAGGGACAGAGATGCAGCTGGAGTTAGGAAGTTTGTAGCAGGGACTGAAGCCATTCGCTTTCAGTGAACAAAGGATCAGGTATAGGCCATTCAGCCAGTTGAGCCTGTTCCACCATTTAATGAAATCATGGCTAATCTGTGGTCTAACTCCATATACCCACCTTTGGAACATATCCCTGAACACCTTGGCTGAATGAAAGTTTATCTATCTCAGATTTAAAACAAACAACTGAGCATCGACAGCAGTTTTTGGAAGAGAGTTCCAAACCAGTTCAGTAGTGCTTCCTAACATCTGTCATGAACAGTCTAGCCCTAATTCTCAGACTATGCCCTCTAATTTGAGATTGGATTGGTGGAAATTTCTATTCATCTAGCAGTAGATGAAGCGACATTGTGTGACTTGGAGGGAGCTTCAAGGTGGTGATGGTTTCATATGCCTACTCTTCTGGTCCTTTGTGGTGATGGAGTGGCGAGTTTGGAAGGTTTTGTTAAAGTTCTGTTTGAGTAATCAACCTTCCATGTCTCACTTTCTCTCTCTCGCTTTCTCTCTCTCTCACACAGGAGGTGCACAAAGGCAAGGTCAACATTAGATTTGAGGTTAGAGAGGTCCATTCAGCAGTCTAATAACAGCAGAGAAGAAGCTGTTCCTGAGCCTGTGTGTGTCTGTTCAGGTTTCTGTATCTTCTGCCTGACGGAAGAGGTTGGAAGAGAGCATTACCGGGTGGGAGGGGTCTTTGATGTTGGCAGCCTTTCATGGCAACATGAAGTGTAGACCGACTCCATGGATGGAAGATTGGCTTCCATGATGCTCTGGGCTATGTGCACAACGTTCTGGCAATGCTGGATGGAGCAGTTGCTGTACCAAGCTGTCATGCCCCCAGCCAGAATGGTTTTTATACTGCATCTGTAAAAGTTATTTCCAGAGGAAGAAGAAGCGTTGTTGTGCTAATTTGACAGTTGCATCTGTGTGAGAAGTCCAGGATACATTGTGGGTTATTGGCGATCCTCTGAGCTTGACACACTCAACCCTCTCTACCTCAGCTCTGTTCTCGTAGGTAAGAGCATGTCCCCCTCCTTTTTGAAGTCAATGATCAGTTCTTTTATTTTGCTAACATTAAGAGAGGTTGTTACCATTGCATCATGCCATCTTATTTCTATATTCTCACTTATCATTGTTTGACAACCGGCCTACAATGGTAGTGTTGTCAGCGAGCTTGTAGTTTTAGACCATAAGACATAGGAGTAGAAGTAAGGCCATTCGGCCCATCGAGATCACTCTACCATTTGGTCATGGCTGAGGGGCATTTCAACGCCATTTGCCCGCACTCTTGCTGTATCCCTTAATTCCTTGTGAGACTAAGAATTTATCAATCTCTACCTTGAAGACATTTAACAGCCTGGCCTCCACTGTGCTCCGTGGCAATGAAGTCCACAGGCCCACCACTCTCTGGCTGAAGAAATGTCTCTTCATTTCCATTTTAAATTGACCCCCTCTAATTCTAAGGCTGTGCCCATGGATCCTAGTCTCCCCGCCTAATGGAAACACCTTCCCAGTGTCCACCCTTTCTAAGCCATGTATTAGCTTGTAAGTTTCTATTAGATGTCCCCATAACCTTCTAAACTCTAATGAATACAATCCCAGGAGTTTTGTGAGTGTACACTGAGTACAGTAAGGGGCTGAGTATACATCCTTGCGGAGTGGCAGTGTTAAGGATTATTGTGGAGGTGCTGTTGTTTATCCTCACTGTTGCAGTCTGTGGCTTAGGAAGCTGAGGATCCAGTTGCAGAGGGCAGAGCCGAGACCTAGATCTCAGAGTTTTGAGATTATTCTGGTAGAGGTGCTGGTGTTAGAGTGGAGCTGTAGTTGATGAGGAGGAACCTGACATAGGTGTCCTTGTTATCCAGATGTTCCAGGGAGGAATGCAGGCATATGGATATAGTGTCTATTGTGCTCCTGTTTCACCAGTAGGCAAATTGCAGGGATCGAGGCAGACTGGGAGGCTAGAGTTGATGTGGGCCATTTTTCAGCTACACAAATTTACCAGATTTCACAATCTGCTCTGACATTGGGAAAATATTACCGTCTGTTCTAGACGTTGGAATAACAGCGTTTAGAAATGCATTATGTAATCAAGCAATATCACCATGGTTTTGTGAAAGGGAATCATAGCTGTCAAGTTTGTTGAAATATTTCGAGGAGGTAACAAGAAGGTGTAATATATATGGATTTGAAAAAAAAATCAGTAAGGTATTGTTCATGAGACTACTTCAGAAGATAAGAACCCATTAACCCATATTGTTGGGGTATATATTAACATTGATCAAGGATTTGCTATCATAGAATCCCTACAGTGTGTGGAAACAGGCCAACTGGCCCAACAAGTCCACACGAACCCTCTGAAGAGTAACCCTTCAGACCCATTCCCCGACCCGATTACTCTACATTTACTCCTAACCTACACATCCCTGAACACTGTGGGCAATTTAGCATGACCAATTTACCTTTGGATTGTGGGAGGAAACCAGAGCACCTCGAGGAAAACCTGCAGACATGGAGAGAATGTGCAAACTCCACACAAGACAGTTTCCTGAGGTTGGTGCTGTGAGGCAGCAGTACTAACCACTGAGCCACCATGCCATCCCGTGACTAATGAGTTGAAGACAAGAGTTGAGATAAAGAAGACATTTTTGTGATGGAAAATTGTAACTTGTGGAGTCCCACCGGGATTAATACTAGGGCCATAATTATTTATAATATATACAAATGACGTGGATGACAGAAGTGATTTGTACTATTTCCAGGTGGGTAGATGGAGGCAAGTAGTGAGGATGACATAACGAGAGAAGACAGGGATAGAGACAGGTTAAACAAGCGGACAAAAACTCAGCAGATGGAAATACTGTGGGAAAGATAGATGTTTATGCATTTTGACTGGAAGATTAGCAGAGGTGAATATTATTTAAATGGAGTAAAACATTGCAGAAAGCTGCAGCGCAGAGGGAATTGTGGGTCCTTCTGCTTGAAAGATAGAAAGCTGGTATCCAAGTTGCTTGCTATGAAGAGAGGTTGAGTAGAACATAGAACAGTACAGCACAGAACAGGCCCTTCAGCCCACGATGTTGTGCCGACCACTGATCCTCATGTATGCACCCTCAAATTTCTGTGACCATATGTATGTCGAGGAGTCTCTTAAATGTCCCCAATGACCCTGCCTCCCAACTGCTGCTGGCAACACATTCCATGCTCTCACAACTCTGTGTAAAGAACCCGCCTCTGACATCCCCTCTATACTTTCCTCCAACCAGCTTAAAACTATGACCCCTCGTGTTAGTCATTTCTGCCCTGGGAAATAGTCTCTGGCTATCGACTCTATCTATGCCTCTCATTACCTTGTATCCCTCAATTAGGTCCCCTCTTCTCCTCCTTTTCTCCAATGAAAAAAGTCAGAGCTCAGTCAACCTCTCCTTATAAGATAAGCCCTCCAGTCCAGGCAGCATCCTGGTAAACCTCCTCTGAACCCGCTCTAAAGCATCCACATCTTTCTTATAATAGGGCGACCAGAACTGGATGCAGTATTCCAAGTGCGGTCTAACCAAAGTTTTATAGAGTTGCAACAAGATCTCACGACTCTTAAACTCAATACCCCTATTAATGAAAGCCAAAACACCATATGCTTTCTTAACAACCCTGTCCACTTGGGTGGCTATCTTAAGGGATCTATGTACCTGCACCCCAAGATCCCTCTGTTCCTCCAAACTACCAAGAATCCTATCCTTAATCCTGTACTCAGCTTTCAAATTCGACCTTCCAAAATGCATCACCTCGCATTTATCCAGGTTGAACTCCATCTGCCGCCTCTCAGCCCATCTCTGCATCCTGTCAATGTCCCGCTGCAGCCTACAACAGCCCTCTATACTGTCAATGACACCTCCAACCTTTTGTCATCTGCAAACTTGCTGACCCATCCTTCAATCCCCTCATCCAAGTCATTAATAAAAATTACAAACAATAGAGGCCTAAGGACAGAGCCCTGTGGAACACCACTCACCACAGACTTCCAGGCAGAATATTTTCCTTCTACTACCACTCGCTGTCTTCTGTTGGCCAGCCAATTCTGTATCCAGACAGCTATGTTCCCCTGAATCCCATTCCTCCTGACCTTCTGAATGAGCCTACCATGGGGAACCTTATCAAATGCCTTGCTAAAGTCCATATACACCACATCCACAGCTCGACCCTCATCAACCTTTCTAGTCACATCCTCAAAGAACTCGATAAGGTTTGTGAGGCATGACCTGTCCCTCACAAAGCCATGTTGACTGCATTTAATCAAGCCATGCTCTTCCAGATGGTCATAAATCCTATCCCTCAGAATCCTTTCTAACACCTTGCAGACGACAGACGTGAGACTTACTGGTCTGTAATTGCCGGGGATTTCCCTATTTCCTTTCTTGAAGAGAGGAATTACATTTGCCTCTCTCCAGTCCTCAGGTACGACTCCAGTGGAGAGCGAGGATGAAAAGATCTTCGCAAGTGGCGAAGCAATTGCATTTCTCGTTTCCCAAAGCAGCCGAGGACAAATCTGGTCCGGGCCTGGCGACTTGTCAATCTTAATGTTTGACAAAATTTTCAGCACATCAGCTTCCTCTATCTCTATCCATTTCAGCATGCACACCTGCTCTTCAAAGGTTTCATTCACTACAAAGTTTGTTTCTTTCGTAAAGACAGAAGCAAAAAACTCATTTAGGGCTTCCCCTACCTCCTCAGACTCCACACACAAATTCCCTATGCTATCCCTGATCGGGCCTACTCTTTCTTTGGTCATTCTCTTATTCCTCACGTAAGTGTAAAATGCCTTTGTGTTCTCCCTAATCCGTTCTGCCAAGCCTTTCTCGTGCCCCCTCCTGGCTCTCCTCAGACCATTTTTAAGCTCCTTCCTTGCCTGCCTGTAATCCTGTAGAGCTGAGCTTGACCTTAGCTTCCTCCACCTTATGTAAGCTACCTTTTTCCTTTTGACGAGAAGCTCCACTGCTCTCGTCATCCAAGGTTCCTTTATCTTACCACTTCTTGCCTGTCTCAGAGGGACATATTTATTCATCACTTGCAACAACTGTTCCTTAAACAGTCTTCACATGTCTATAGTGCCTTTACCATGGAACAATTGCTCCCAGTCCATGCTTCCTAACTCATGTCTAATTGCATCATAGTTTCATCTTCCCCAATTAAATATCCTCCCATTTTGCCTAATCCTGTCCTTCTCCATAGCTATGTAGAATGTGAGGCAGTTGTGGTCACTATCACAAAAATGCTCTCCCACACAAGATCTGATACCTGCCCCGGCTCGTTTCCGAGCACCAAGTCTAGAATGGCCTCTCCCCTCGTCGGCCTATCAACGTACTGAGTTAGGAAACCCTCCTGAACACACTTTACAAAAACAGCTCCATTCAAATCTTCTGCTTGAAGGAGGTTCCAATCAATATTGGGAAAGTTAAAGTCACCCATTACAACAACCCTACTACGTCCACACTTTTCCAAAATCTGCCGAGCTATACTTTCTTCCATCTCCCTGCTGCTATTGGGGGGCCTGTAGTAAACCCCTAAAGTGGTGACTGCTCCCTTGCTGTTCCTAATTTCCACCCATACTGACTCGGTAGGCAGATCTTCCTCGACAATGGAAGCTTCTGTAGCTGTGATACCCTCTCTGATTAGTAGTGCTACACCCCCTCCTCTTTTTTTTCCCCCCCCTCCCTATTCTTTTTAAATGCTCTAAACCCTGGAACAGCCAGCAACCATTCCTGCCCCTGAGAAACCCATGTCTCAGCACAACATCATAGCACCAGGTACTGATCCATGCTCTAAGTTCGTCACTTTTATTTCTGATACTCCTTGCGTTAAAGCAAACACACTTTACTGATACCTTGGTTCCTTGCCAGGAAAATCCTTCCCACTAGCTGGTCTACCTCTTGCTCCTGCCTCATCTGCATCAACTCTCATCTCAGGTATACAGCTCAGGTTCCCACCCCCCTGCCATACTAGTTTAAACCCTCTCGAACTACTCGTGCAAAACTTCCACCCAGGACATTGGTCCCCTTCCAGTTCAGATGCAACCCGTCCTTCTTGTACAGGTCCCACCTTCCCCAGAAGGCATCCCAATTATCTACATATCTGAAGCCCTCCCTCCTACACCAGCTGCGCAGCCACGTATTAAGCTGCACCCTCTCCCTGTCCCTCACCTCGCTATCTCGTGGCACCAGTAGTAAACTAGAGAACACTACTCTGTTCGTCCTGCTTTGCAGCTTCCATCCTAACTCCCTGAAATCACTTTTTATATCCTCGATCCTTTTCCTGGCTATATCATTAGTGCCAATATGTAACAAGATTTCTGGCTGTTCGCCCTCCCCTTTTAGAACCTTATACACCCGATCGGAGACGTCCCGGACCCTGGCACCAGGGAGGCAACAGAGTAGGATAGGTTTATTTTCACTAGAAAAAAAGGAGATTGAGGGGGGACCTGATTGAGGTTTACAAAATCATGAAGGGTATAGACAGGGTGGATAGAGACAAGCTTTTTCCCAGGGTGAAGGATTCAATAACGAGAGATCATGCTTTCAAGGTGAGAGGTGGAAAGTTTAACGGGGATACACACGGCAGGTACTTCACACAGAGGGTGGTGGGCATTTGGAACACGTTGCCAGCAGAGGTGGTAGAGGCAGGCATGGTAGATTCCTTTAATCAGAAAGGTTGACCCTTATTTTTATACCCTATTCTATTTAATTAGGGATACGTTGCTAAAACTGGACAAGACATTTGTCAGATTACACCTGCAATACTGTGACCAGTTTTACTCTCCTTATTTTTGGGTAGGCAGTCTGTAGAATGTTGGAGAGATTGATCCCGGTCATGAGATGATTTTCTCAGGAGATGAAATTGAGTACAGGCCCAGCTTGCTCATTGGAGCTTAGAAGAATGAGAGAAGACCTTATTCAAAATAAAAGATTCTTAGAGGTTTGACAGGGTAGATCAGAGAGATTGTTTCTTCTTGTTTAACAGTCTAGGACCGGAGAACATAATCTCCGTGTAAGTAATCCCATATTTAAGACAGAGATGTGGAGGAATTCCTTCGCTAAGGGGGTACTGAATCTGTCATTCTTGACTGCAGAGGACTGTAAAGGTTGGGCTGCTCAATGTATCCAAGACTGTGATAATCCAATTTTAATCAGTTAGGGGACAAGGCAGGAAGGTTGAGCTGAGGATTAACAGATCAGCCACGATCTCATTGAATGGTGACAGCAGCCTCACTGGGTTGAATTACCTCTTTCTCGTCCTACATCTTATGGTCTTATCACCTTTGTTTCTTTTTCTGTGTTCTCACTCCACTTCCCTTTTTATGTTTTCAACCAATTTCACAGAGTTTTACAAGGAGAAGATTTGCAGTGAGGAGATTAAAACCGAACATCACTTCAGATCTGATGGCGTTGCCCAGTTTATTGCAGCCTAAATATCATTGGATTTTGAACATGGAAGGAAAAAGCACCATTCACAGTGGGGAGAAACCGTACACATGTTGTACGTGTGGACAAGGCTTCAGCAGGTCATCTGCCCTCTCACAACATAAATACATTCACACTGGACAAATGCCATTTGTCTGCTCCGAATGTGGGAAAGGATTCATGCGATCGTCCATCCTGCGGAAACACCAGCAAGTTCACACTGAGGAGAGACCTTTTCAATGCCTGGACTGTGGAAAGTGCTATAAACGTTCAGGGGCCCTCAAGTTACATCGACGTGTTCACACTGGCGAGAGACCCTTCAGTTGCTCTCACTGTGGGGCTGGGTTCAAGCAATCGTCTGACCTCATTGAACACCAACGGATTCACACTGGGGAGAGACCATTCAGCTGCTCAGAATGTGGGAAGACATTCGCTCGGAAATCAATCCTACTGAAACACCAGCAAGTTCACACAGAGGAGAGACCTTTTCAGTGCTCAGACTGTGGGAAATGCTATAAAAGGTCTGGGGACCTGATGTCACATCAACGGGTTCACACTGATCGGAGACCGTTCGTGTGCTCCCACTGTGGAGCTGGGTTCAGGCAGTCGTTCCAACTCACTGTACATCAGCAAACACACACTGGGGAGAGGCCATTCACCTGCCCTGAGTGTGGCAAGGGATTCACTCAGAAATCCAACCTGCTGAAACACCAGCGACTCCACACAGAGGAAAGACCTTTCAACTGTTCAGACTGTGGGAAATGCTTTAAAAGATCTGGAGACCTGGTGTCCCATCAACGTGTTCACACAGACGAGAGACCCTTCAGGTGCTCTCACTGTGGGACTGGGTTCAAGTGGTCAACGCAACTCACTGTACACCAGCGGATTCACACTGGGGAGAGACCATTCACCTGTACCGAGTGTGGGAAGGGATTCACTATGAAATCCAAACTGCTGCATCACCAGCGGGTTCATGAGCAATGACAGCGACTGGTTGTTACTGTGAAGAAGCCCCTGTGTCATCGTGTTTTCTTCCCCCCCTCCTCTGCCGGATGACCTGGGTGACAATGAAATTTTGTCTTAAATGTAATGTATCAAGTAGTTTTAAAATCTCTAATACATGTTGGTGTTCTTTGAGTTGACCTCCTTCTGACTGGAGGAATTGGATTTTGCTGTTAATCACATTAAGCCACAGCCATGTTCTTCTGTTGATCTTTAAATTTCAGCCCAGTTATGGGTTTTAATCAAGACTATTATCACGTTTATGTTAAATTCACAGCCAAATGAGGCTTTCTAAAGTCTTTAGTACTCTCTCTTGATTTTTTTTTTTCCTTTCTTTATCTTCCATTCTGTGAGGTGTTCATGGAATCTCTTTGTCATTCAGAGTTAGACAATCCAATGAGCTGCTTCTTGGTGTCCTTCCTTTCCCTGAAATTGTCTCTGAAGTTCCATCTTGTTTGACCCCTGAACTCACATCTTCCTCCAGTTCCTCTCCAACCTCCCAGAGGTCTTCAGGTCCATAAGACCCAACAGCTAGTCCTCGACCCACTTTCCACTAAATCGCGGAGTGTCTAACTTCCCTCTGTTAGCTGCAATTTTTAACAGCTTTTGCTCTCATCTGGTCTGGTCCTTCTCACTTTAAAGTCAAAAAATGTGCTGGAAAAGAACAGCCAGTCAGGCACCATCTGAGGAGCAGGAGAGGAGCATAAGCTCTTAGCAGGAATGTAGGGGTGGCCCAAGGGGGGCTGAGAGATAAATGAGGCGCGGTGAGGCTGGGGCTGGGAGAAATGTGGCTGGGAATGCGATAGGTGGATGAGGTTGGGTGGAGCAGATAGGTGGGGAGGAAGATGGACAGGTAGGACAGTTCAAGAGGGCGGTGCCGAGTTGGAAGGTTGGATCTGCGATAAGGTGGGGGGAGGGGAAATGAGGAAGCTGGTGAAATCCACGTTGATCCTGTGAGATTGGAGGGTCCCAAGGTGAAAGATGAAGTGTTCCTCCCAGCATCGGGTGGCTAAAATTTGGCGATGGAGGACTTGCATGTCCTTGGCAGAGTGGGAGGGGGAGTTGAAGTGTTCGGTCACTGGGCAGCGGCGTTGATTGATGTGTGTGTCCCAAAGATGTTCTCTGAAATGTCCCGCAAGTTGGCATCCTGTCTCACCTATGTAGAGAAGACCACATCAAGAGCAATGGACAGAGTAGATGAGGTGTTTGGACATGCAGGACAATCTCTACCAGATGTGGAAGGATCCTTTGGGGCCTTGAATGGAGGTGGGGGGGGGGAGGTGTGGGCGCAGGTTTTACACCTCTTGCGGTGCCAAAGGAAGGTGCCAGGAGTGGAGGATGGGTTGGTGGGAGAGGCATGGATCTAACGAGGGAGTCATGGAGGGAATGGTCTCTGCGGAACACATTTTGGACTGGGGAGGGAAATACATCTCTGGTGGTGGGATTTGATTGTAGGTGGCGGAAATAGCAAAGGATAAAATGCATGCAATTACATGTGTAAGTCAGTCTGGGTAAGGGTGGCAGTTTCTTTCCCAAAAGGACATGAGTGTACCCCAACAATCTGCAATGGTGGCCCTGGTGGATCAGTGAGCTGGTTATTGCTGAGTCAATACTGTCTGATAGAAATGTTGCCCAATTCCATCATTTTGCTGAGAATGGAGAACAGAATTAATTCGTAGGGTTAGATTTGTCTTACTTTTGTGGACATGACATAGCTGGTTGTTTTTTTGTTCAATTTATTGTACCAACCTCAGTTGTATAATGCATTGGAACAGCCTGGCTGAGGCAAAAGCAGGAGCTGAGTGAGATGGTCATCCATCACTTTGTTCATTTTTGCTTGTCATTTATAAAAATGATTTTAAATGTGAATACAGAAGGTGTGATTAATAAGTTTGTGAATGACACCAAAATTGCTGGGATAGTGGACAGTGAAGAAGGTTATCTAAGACTACAGAGATTTTGATTGATTGGGTCAGTGGAAGATGTTGTTTAATTTGAAGTTCAAAACCTCGATCCATATCCTTGTCTTTTGCTTTTGCCTCTCTTTTGCTTTTTGTTACCAGGACTATGCTTTTTTCTCCATTTGCAATTAGATTTTAGTTATTTCCAATGATTCTGACTGTATTCCTGGTAATTGTAAATGCTGAGCTCCTGCTGCACTTACCTCCCTTTTTCTCAGGCACACGCAACCTCAACTGCAGCTTGACTGTTAATTCTGAGAGCTTTGCCTTACTTACCTTCTGTAAACTACCTCAAGTGACTCCTTAAACTTACTCAATGACCCAGCATCCATCATACTCTGGAATAGTGAATCCACCAATTCACAACCCTTGGGGATAAGTAATTTTTCCTTACCTGTTTTAAATCTGTTAACCTACACCCAAAAGTTATGACCCCTCATTCGCAATTGCCCCAGAAGGAAACATCTTTTCTAAGTCAACTTTGTCAATCCCCTTAGCATCTTATATCCCTCAGTTAGATCTTCTCTCACTCTTCTAAACTCCAGAGAGTATCGGCTTAAACTACTGAATCTCTATTCATACTCAATCTCTGATCGTAACTAACCCCTCAACTCTGGAATGAATCTAGTGAACCTCCACTGAAGAGGCTTCCAATACAACTACGTCCATTCTCAAGTAAAGGGACTGAAATTATGCATGTTACTTCAGATGTGGTCAAACAAATGCCTTGTGCAGTTACAGCAACACATCCCTACTTTTATACTGTATTCCAATAGCAATAACTGCCAAATTCCATTTGTCTTCCTTTATAAACTGTGAGACCTAATACTAGTTTTCTACGATTAATACATGAGGACACCCAGATCCCTCTGCTCCGAAGAACTCTGATAGTTCTCTCCACTTACGGTAGATAATAAATTGCTTTTCTATTCCTCTGACCAAAATTAATAACCTCACACAAACCCATGTTAAATTTCATCTGCCAAAATTTGGCCCACTCACATAATGTATCCATATCCATTTCTTAAATTTCTTATTTCATCATTGCAATGAATTTTTCCATCTATTAGAGTGTCATCTGCAAACTTAGCTGTAATACATTTTATCCTGTATCCAAGGCATTAATGAGGATTGTAAATAGCTGGGGCCCAAGGACTGTACCGTGTGGCACCCCACTGACTGCCAACCAGAAAGGACCCATTTATCTGAACTGTCTTATTGGTTATTCAATCCTCCAATCCAAGTTCAGAAATTAGCCCTCACCCATGTGATTTTGTCTTCTGTATTAACCTACTGTACATATACATATATATTGAATATCATGTATTGCAATTTTGGTTTGGTATTTGAGTTAATAATTGGTGTGTTTTCTGTTAAGTTAATAATTAGATTGTACATATTGTAGCCATGGTGATTTATTTTAAAACCAGTTTTTGAAGGCCTGGCTGTAGATTGAATGTGTTTGTGTGCACTACTAATGGTGTTGTGCAATCCAGCAAGAAAATTAATGGGGCCTCAAGGTTTGATACAGATTCCTAGAAACTTCTGTTAACATTTAAGGGAAATCCCCATGACTTTGAGAGGGAAACTTTAGGTTTCAGTTTTATTGAGTTTTGAGCAGCCAGCTGAGATTATTGGAATACGATGTCTATGCAGTTGCAAAGAGGCAAGGAGGTATAATGAACGAGGTTACCTAAGAGTGAACAGTTAGAGTTTGTCCCAAACCAGGGGTGTTGGAATTAAAACCTTAAGCCGTTATTTAAAGCTGAGTAGATTTTAAGCCATGTAGCTCCATGGAGAAATATCTCTAGTTTCAGTCCAAGCCAGAAGTGTCTTAAACCTACAAAGGTGTTGGACACATGGGCTCTGGTGTGAGTACTGCATAAGTCTTAGGACTGCGATGATGAAACATTTGTTCACTGAAACAATAGTGAACTTGTGGAATTCTCTACTACAGAAGGCTGTGAAGCCAAGTCGCTGAATATGTTCAAGAAACAGTTGGATAATTTTTTTTTAGATTTTAAAGGCAACAGGCAGTACAGGGAGGAAGTGAGAAGATGGTAGAGATGAGGATCAGTCACGATCATACTGAATGGTGGAGCAGGCTTGAAAGGCTGAATAGTCTATTCCTGCTTCTAGTTTCTATGTTTCAATGAGTGATGTTTTGGGTATTATATATAAAGGCTGTTTTGTTTCTTTACAATTTTTTTGTGATTAGTGGGATTATACACTTACTGTGCTGTTTAAAAAAACTGAATTTCTTTTGTAAGTAAATAGCTTGGCTTATTTTGTTTTATATTTATCTCTTGCAAATAAACTTCTGTTTTATTGTTAAAGCAAAGTCTGCAGCATTGTACACTTTGTTTCAATAAGAGACCATATTATTAATATCAAATCAAATTATCAGGTTTCTGTTTGGCTTCTCCAACAATAACATCAGCTGGGATCATAACAAGTAGAGGGCAACTGGGGACTGTTGATGGGATTTCAGAGTAAATTCGATTTAAAAGGGATCTGTGTCTGTCTTGTTAAACTAAAAGCTATGGAATGGTTCTGGGACATGAAGCAACTGTGGGGGGTGGGGAGGGCAGAATTTAAAACCTAACAATGGATTTGGATGTTGCTAAGAATTTTCTGGCAGTTCAAGATATAACAATGGATTATCTAAAATTTGTAATGAAAGCTAAATTGAGAGCAGAAAAATTGAAGGTAGACGTTAGTGTAAGATATTGTAAGGACAAGATCCTTGAAATCATTATACAACATTTAGAATTGAAGAAAGGAAACTTAGAACCAGGGTGTCTCAGTTGGAATTAGCTGGTATAAATGAAAAAAGACAGGACTTGGCGAATGAAAAATAAAAATAAGACTGGAAATTGAAGAAAATGTAAATTGGAGAGTAACAGAATGAGAAGATGAAGAAAAACATGGAATAATGGAGAGAGAGAGAGAAAATGAAATGGATTTCAAATAAGCAAACTCCAAAGAGATAAGGAAATTGGAGAAAATGAGTTTGTCAAAGGAAAACTTAGAACAGAGAAGGAAGAAATAGGTAGTCTGAAAGACGATTATGGTTCCACTGAGGAAATTGATTTACCCGAGCTTTGTGTCTCAATTTAAAAAGGATGGAGTCAACACGTATCTTACCTAATTTGAGCAGGTAGTTGGACAGACAAAATGGCCAAGAGGATCTTAATGTTATGAAGTATTTCAACAGGTACAGCTCTGACTGTACACCAGCTCAGACAACAATTAACAGCATATGAAACAGTCAAAGCAGCAATATTCAATGATTGTAAGTTTGTATCTAAAGCATGTGAACTGAAGAGGATATTGTCCTGACACCCTCTAACCCCTCCCAGTAGTCACAGAATCTCTACAGTGTGGAAGCAGGTCATTTGGTCCATTGAGTCCACACCGATCCTCTAAACAGCATCTCGCCCGGACCCACCCT